>NC_091174.1:34111254-34238754 GCF_040958095.1 Procambarus clarkii | reverse complement strand
AAGGTACAGATGTTCGTCCACTTCCCAGCATACTTTCCCGAGGAAAGCATGTTCTTCAAAGCAAGGTCTTCAGGGAACTCCAGGGGCACACCATTTACACTGACATAAGTCAGGGCACCACTGCGGTCCGAGACCGCAACAGAGCCGGCACCATCTGGCAACTGCAACGAACGCCCTTCGTACCGACGGAGAAAGTCCCGATACTCCTCCTCCCTCACGAACTTGATAATCACCCGGTGAGCCGTAACAAGCTCATTTCCGTCGACAGCCTCCACCGGGACACGAAGCATATCATACATCACCAACTCAATGGCTGGATAACCAACCTTACACGAGAACTCCAGTCCCACGGAATTCACACGCAGAACAGGAGGAATTGGAAGGCCCCCCATGTCAGAACTGCCACGTCAGCACGCAGCCAGGCAGGTAACAATACTGGGAGGGCAGCGACGCCCACACCACCTGGCGACCAAATGGCAAACAACCCCAGCAGTCCAGTTGTCCTCAAGCTAGAGGAGGAGCAGGCAGGATGTATCCATCCTCCTGTTTGACATAGGCCTAGGCCTAAGGTCTAGTCTTCAGTGCGCCAAGTAGGTCAGCTACAGAGGCACTAAGTGTGCACCGCCCCTCCTACCAACTGTGGTAGGCCCTAGACGTGTGGATTGGCCAGAAATTAAGGCAGCAATTGTTAATGTGGCAATATCGAGGCCTGCTGAGGGGGGAGTTGTGAGGTAGTTTGGGCCGCCTCGCGGTACCTGAAGCCTGGGGCTCCACGCGCGTGAAAAATAGCCTTTGTGCCCTCCCTACCCAAGGTCGTGGTCTGTGTGCGCGACTAGTGTGTTTACACAAGAGACTGCCAGGGCACACCATAGAGTGCCCCTACACTACGTGTGAGTGTAAACCTTGTGCCTTGTTGGTGTCTATATGTACATGTGTGTGTACGTAGGGCAGAGTGCAGTGTTGAAGACATACCACCCAACAACACATGAAGTGAGCCGCAGCAAATAGATGGTTGTTGACACGAGAAGTAAGACTTTGAGACAACAACAACAAGTGACCATGGCTGGTGTACCCGGGAACCATAACAGCCCCCATCCCCGCCAGGGGCCCCTGGGTGATGGTCCACACCCGGGGCCCTCCGGTCGGGATCCCAGCCCTGGGCCCTCCAACAGTACTGATACAGGAGACTCTACAACAGACGATGAAGGTTTCAGCCTAGTCCAAAGTAGAAGTAGCAAGAAACGGGATAAGTCACGGCGACAGGGTGAGCAGCAACAGCAACCTCAGCAACAACAACAACAACAACAACGACGACGACACGACGAAGACAGTGAGTGGCACACCCTAATCTTCCCTGCAGGGGTAATGACAGCATCAGAGAAGTTCAAATGGATTATTGAGGCCGCCCGCGCCCACAGAGAAGTTTATCGTATAGACAGCAGGTGTGTAGGTGGCAATGTTAGTGCACGGGTGCAGGGGCACAGAGCCCTGAAGTTCTTCACAGAGAACAGCCTCGAGTATCAAGGTAAGAATGTCAAATTGTTAGAAGCAAACCAACAGACAAGACAAACTAAAATTATAATTAAGAACTATAGCATTCATGTTGACTTGGAATATCTCAGGGACTATAAAGAGATTGTTTGGGTCGAGCGCAACACTGGACCAGGGGGACTGTTCAAAAATCAAGCAGTTGCTATGTGGAAGGGAGAGCTGCCCCAAGTCATTAAAATGCCAGGCATGAGGGCGTGCAAAGTGGAGAGGTATATTGGCAGCCCGTCCTTGTGTGGCAACTGTCAACGGTGGGATCACAGAACGTGGCAAAGTGATCGCCCAATTAGGTGTGGGTGTTGCAGTGGCTCTCACGACACCAAGCAGTGTCTGGACAAGCTTACACCGGGTGGGGGTGGCGGGGTAATACCTAAATGTGTCAACTGCAAGCAGGCCCACCATGCCTGGAACAGATATTGCAGCAGGAGGCCTGACTGGCAGGGCTTGAGAAGGATGCCGACGCAGACAGCAGGTGGACCAGTGAACAGGGGCGGGAATGGCTCCGTGAATAGTACCACAGCAAGCCAGGGTCCAGCCTCCAGTAGGCAGACACCAGCCTGGGGTAGTGGTGGAGTGACCCACCACCACCCCGCACAGGCCCAACCAGACCCCATTTCTCTCACAAACCAACTTACCTCAACCCCACTCACTAACCCCAACCTTATCTCCCTCACTAACCCCAACCCTACCCCACCCAACAACACCATTCCTGCCTCATCACCCATACCCCCTAACACCTCCCAGTCAACCAGCCCTTCCGCCTCTCAGGCGACCCTCCCTTCCCCCCACCCTACCACTC
The DNA here is from genome assembly GCF_040958095.1 of Procambarus clarkii. Lineage (NCBI taxonomy): Eukaryota > Metazoa > Arthropoda > Malacostraca > Decapoda > Cambaridae > Procambarus > Procambarus clarkii. The sequence continues at coordinate 34,236,407 of NC_091174.1, read as the reverse complement.
CCCCTCCCCACTCACCAGCCAACACCTCACTGGGTCCAGATAAAACAATGCCGCCCGATATGGAAGCAATGATTACCCACATTATAAAAAATCACCCACTCATGCAAGAACTAATAAGCAAGCAAAATAAATTTGAGAATACCCTATGTACAATCCAGAAGACCCAGGAGGACATACTTCACATTCTGCAGGGCCTGAAGTTGCCTCAGGCGAGTTCAGCAGGTTGCAACTTGGTGCATGGGGATGCAACACGAGCCACGGCACATAACAGCAAACTCAGTGCTACCCAAGTGAACTCAGTGCGACCCAGTGAACACACCACCACCAGTGAACACAACACCACCAGTGAACACAACACCACCAACAGCACCACCAGTGAACACAACACCACCAGTGAACACAACACCACCACCAGTGAACACAACGACACTAGTGTACACAACACCACTGGCACCCATACAAACAGTACCACCAGCACATGACGGTGGTGCAACACCACATACAACACCACCAGTGAACACACTCTCACCAGCAACAACACCGCACACAGTACATCTGATGACCAATACCTCCACAATGGATAACCACGCTGAAGAAAGTCTCACTATCCTACAATGGAACTGCAATGGCGTTCGCAATAGAATTAATGACATCATACAATACGCTCGTGAACACCAAACTGACATCATAGTGCTACAGGAGACAATGGTAGGTGATGACTTCAACCCAAGGTTCAGCGGTTATCGCAAGTTCTCCCTGCCACATGGGGAAAGAAAACGGGGTCTCATCACTTTTGTAAATAACAACATTCCCGCACAGATTATTGATGACCTGCACATGGGGGATGAGTTTGAATCACTGGGAGTAACCCTTTACTTAAACAATAATGCTCTACATATAATCAACCTATATGTGCCACAGAGTAAACTTGACCTTGACGCACTGCCTGAGTTTGTTAATGAAGAACCTACCCTGCTGGTTGGTGACCTGAATGCCAGACACCCACACTTTGGTGCCAACTGTCATCAGCCCAATGTCAATGGACGGAAACTGACACTCTTTGTCAGGGGAAGTGAAAACCTTAGGGTCCTGGGTGATGAACAGCCAACTCACCTCAGAGGAGGAAGATTAGATTATGCTCTTCTGCTGAATGCACAGGACACGGATGCCAGTACACACATTGTGCACAGTTTATGTAGTGACCATTGGGCACTGATTACCACCGTCGACATGAGCAAGAGAAGGAAAGAGACAAATAAAAGAAAAAGATTATCACTCGGACCAGATATGAGGCCGCACTTCATAAACAGGATGAGTGACTGGTTCACGGAATACCAAATCCCAGAAGACATTAACACATTTGTTGATGACCTTAACCACCACATTGAGAGCTGTCTAAGAGTTCCGCGCCGTACGCCTGGGCGAAGTAACCCTCAGAGGAAGAAAATAAAATGGTATGAGAATGATTACATAAAGATGCTTAACGCAAATGTGCGAGACATGAGTAGAGAGTACCGGAGACATCCCACTGAAAGTAACCAAGAGTTGTTTAAAACTGTGTGTCAAGTAGCCAGGGAAGAGAAGATTAAAGAGCGGGAAAGACAATGGCTTGAGTTCACTAGCTCTATTGGACGGGAAACATCTGCAAGACAAGTGTGGGCAAAAATTCAGATAGCTAAGGGTGGCAGAGCCCGGCCTGCGGCTCACAAAGACCCCCAGGGTAAGGCTGAGGAACTAATTCACAAGTGGAGTGATGCAGCATCCTCCTCCTCCCTCCCTGCAGAAATCAGCAGGGAACAGCTCCTGCGACATGATGACAGAAGAATTAGGATAACAAGAGCACTGTCTAGTGATGACGAATATGGGGAACCAATCACAGCCCAAGAAGTAAGGGGCGCTATGAAAAAGGGTAAAAGTACAGCACCTGGTGAAGATGGCGTCACCTACGACATACTCAATGCACTGTGTGAAGTGTCTGGGAATCCACTACTCCACCTGTTTAACAAGTCATTCCTAAGTGGAGTGTTGCCCACACAATGGAAACACGCAATAATTATTCCCATACCGAAGCCTAATGACCCTGGTAATTACAGACCTATCAGCCTCGTGTCATGCACTTGCAAGATGCTTGAAAGGATCATTCTAAACCGACTGTTGCACAAAATAGGCAGGTTAGGGGAGGGGGTCAATGGATTTGTTAAAGGACGCAGCACAGCAAATTGTATAGTTAATTACTTGGCTAATGACACGGCTAGGTACTCTGTATTTGTTGACATCAAAGGAGCCTTCGACAAAGCACAGGGGATTGCGATCCTGGACGAGCTTGCATGCATGGGTGTCAAGGGGAGACTCATGAAATGGGTTGAAGACTACCTCACAGGAAGGAAAGCCAAGGTTTGCTTCAATGGAGCAGTCTCCAGAACAATGAATATGGAACTCGGGACCCCCCAAGGCGGAGTCTTAAGCCCTACACTATTCAATTTACTTATGAACGCCATTGCAAATATTGATTTTCCGGAAGGAATACAACAAGTGGGATATGCAGATGATGTCCTAATACAAGCTCCCACCTTGGGAAAAATTGAACAGTCCATTGAACTCCTCGGAAGGAAATGTATTGAGCTCGGTTTCACTCTCTCCACAAACAAGACGAAGGCATACTCCCATCACAAGCGGAGAGCAAATGAAGAACTGCAAATTAATGGTGTAACACTTGAATGGGTTGACCACTATCGGTACCTTGGCGTCACTGTCGGCTCTAACAAGGGAAAGAAAGAGGAGCTCAACCAACTCATAGGAACATGCAAAAGTCGACTCAGGGCACTGAAATCTATGACCTGGAATGGACATGGAGCCTCTATTGCCGTGCTCAAAATGATGTACACAGCCTATGTGCGCTCCGTCATAGACTATGCCGCACCAGTACTGTGCACCTACTCCCAAAGCGATATGAAAAGGCTTGAAAGCATTCAAAATGAAGCCATGACAATCATTCTTGGAGTCCCAAGAACTGCCAAAACGTCTAATCTACGAGAGGAGTAGTCCCTTCCCAGTATTAAAAGCAGAATTCAGGAGCTGAATGCTAAGCTTGCAATTAGGATAGCCAGAGATCCCCATTACAATGATATTGCCAAGAAAAAACTGAGCTCTGTGCTACTTTCAGGGGGAAACAGGAGAAGCAAAAAATGGCATCACAGAGCAGTCTGCTACCTTGAAGAGCTTCACCTGCTTGAGCAAGCCCGTGAGCTCCTGCCTGTAGAGAGGTTACCTCCCTGGGAGGATGACTCATGCAAGATCATCAACAATGAAATGGCAATGAAAAAATCCAACATGATACCACAAGAAATGAGGCACAAGTATCTCGAGGACATTTATAAAGAAGCCGGAGATGAATTAGATCAAATCTACACTGACGGGTCATCTAATCCTGTCAATGGCAGGGCTGGTGCAGCATACACGGTAATCAAGGATAATACCTTCCAACGCAGAAATGAAGACAAAGCACGTATTGAGAACTATGCCTCTTCAACGCAAGCAGAGCTAACTGCCATTGTTATGGCGTTAAGGTTTCTTGAACGGAACACTAATGGTGCAGTGATTTGCACCGATTCAAAAGCAGCACTGCAAAGCCTAAGTAAAAATCAGGCAGAAAATCTTGCAATAGTCGCTGAAATCAAGAGAGCTGTGAGAGTACTTACCAACCAGGGAAGAGTCATCAAGTTTCTGTGGATCCCCTCCCATGTTGGAATATGTGGGAATGAACGAGCAGATGTGCTGGCTGCTGAAGGCGCTGAAGGAGACCATATTGAATACTTCATACCCAAGACTCAACTACAAATTAGAGGTATTATCAGGCAACATCACCGTGACAAGGTAACTGAGGAAAGGAGGATAGAAGCACAAACCAGTGAATCTGTACGATGGTACAACATGGTTGCAGCTGGCAATCCTAATCAGTATGGCCGAAGAGGAGGACGACGAGGGAGAGAATCTGTAATAGCGAGAATCCGTCTTGGATACAAATATCCATGGAGATTTGGAATGGAAACAACAGTTGATCAGCGAAGTTGCAGCATCTGTGGTGAGAGTGATGGACACCGCCTTGACCACTATCTACGTGAATGTGAACACCTGAGAGACATTAGGAATAACTGTAGAATAATAAACCCCACATTGTTTGAGTTAGGAAAACACTTTTTGTCAAATGTTGATACTGTTCTTAAAAGATTTCCCAATTTTTCACCCGCAAGATAACGTAAGCTTTTAAGGGTTGATAAATGTTAATCTTCTTGTTTGAGGAGCTGTTCACTTGAGACAGTTAAGCAAGTCCCAGCTGTGTCTGGGTACAAGTGACAGGATGAACAACCCAGCGGGTTTTCTTCCTATTGGGGAGTGTTGTACATTCTGCTATGGCGGTATGTTCACTCACAAGATGAGTGGCGCTGCCCAATTGTTACGAACCCGGATTCAGCGTCCGAGCAAGGAGCAGTAACAACTACGCCATCTGTGGGTCAGCTCCCGAAACCCCCGCCAAACGAACGACGACACCGGATGAGGACGGTGAATATCGGCCACAAGGGCCAGTTTCCAGTCCTGTGCAGCTCACAACACAGCCGCTCCTGACCTCTGGTGAGGTGGTGCTCCGACGACAGCGCCATCTATGGACTGGATACGTCAGGTGTTTGCGCCCGAACCCGTAAGTGTGGTGTTTTAGTGTCCCTGTAATTGATGACGTGTCTGTTTACAGAGTCGACCTGGGACCACTGTGTTGAAGGTTGAGTCAGTCTACCCGAGGCAGCCAGTCTCCATACTGTGAAGTTTGCTGCAGCTGTTGTGACGTCGTCCCCCCGGAAGAACACTGTGGTGTGTTAGCCTGCCAGTAGAGTGGCAGGGAAAGGATTTACCCGGGACCGACTGTTGGAGACGATAATCCACTGGGGTATTGAGGACAGGAGGGTGATTTGTGATATCACACGAGACTCCTGTCTAGGGCGTACCCCTTATATCGTTCGTGGAGTGGCCGTACCAGCCTTGGTGGCTCAGTTCCTGCCAGCAGACGAGCTGGACGTGTGGTTGACGGCCTCCACGACGGTGCCCCCAGTGGACCTGTGTTTTGGCTGACCTGTGGCCAGGGTAGGCTCGGCATTCTCAGAGGACACGTCGTGAGGCCACGAAGAAAGCACCGCGGACTCAGCACCTAGCTTCGTGATCAAGAGTCTTCAGCAGAAGACTAGATTGTGCATGATCCCCTTGTAAAGTGTTAATACCCCTCCCCCTTGTGTACTCTTTTATTCTATATATTTAATCGGTGATGGTGAACATTATAATATTAAGTTCTTAACTTTCTTTCCCTACTCCCTTTTAAGTTACTTGCGTCACGGATCTCATCCCTTGATAGCCACTACTGGCTTGGAAACGGATACATATATCTTCCTCTAACAACATCAGAGTGAGAACCCCGTTGCGTCCCGAGAGGGCCGTAACACCAATAAACTCGCCCCTCGGGGCAAAATTAAAATTAAATTAACCCCAGCAGTCACGGAGGCCGGGACATGTCCTCACTCCACGGCTGCTCAGGGCGGATTCCCTCTGTTGGTGACATGGCTGTAACATGGTCCCAAACCCGCACACAGAAATAACATCACATGAGACCAGAAAGCATGGCAAGATGTACGTAATACCCCCATTGAAAAGCAAAGGTGCAACAGGTACTCTTGAGAGAGAACTCTATCATCATCAGAGGCCTGAAACTGTTCAACACGCTTCCACTACACATAAGGGTCTTAACTGGCCGACCCCTCACAGTGTTCAAGAGAGAACTGGATAAGCACCTCCAAAGGATACCTGATCAACCAAGCTGTGATTTGTAAGTCAGGCTGAGAGCAGCCGCGTCCAACAGCCTGGTTGACCAGTCCAGCACGAGGAGGCCTGGTTCACGACCGGGCCGCGGGAACGCTAAGCCCCGGAAGCACCTCAAGGTAAGGTGCTGGTGACATAATAGTAACTGCCAGTGACATAGTAGTAACTGCTGGTGACATTGTAGTTACCTGCTGGTGACATGGTAATAACTGCTGGTGACATGGTAGTAACTGCTGGTGGCATGGCAGTAACCTGCTGGTGACATGGTAGTAACTGCCGGTGACATGGTAGTAACTGATGGTGGCATGGAAGTAACCTAGTGGTGACAGTAGTAACCTGCTTGTGACACGGTAGTGTTATGACGCCTGTAGCCTGGGTGGAAAGAGTCTACCTTTTTGAGAGTTATTCTGCCGACCGGACCTGATTGAGAAGTCAGATGAAAGACGTATATATTAAACAATTGAACAGATGTCAGTGAGAAATCAGTAGATATTACCAGAATATAGGCGTTGGAAATAAGTGACATTAAATGAGATGGCGATATTTTGGGGACGTGAGGTCGTGACCTCACTTGAGTCGCAACTGTCGTCAGAGGTAGTTGTACTTCGTTGATTCTCCCGGATTTAGTAAGAAAATATTTCTCTGTGCAAGTGCTGGAGTGAAGATTACTTGTCTGCATGTGTGAGGAGGCGGTTGGGGACATAGTACACCATTTATCTGTGATTATGATCAATTAGAGGCTACTTGGAAATGAGTGTTGGTTGCGCCTTGTTGAAACTCTAATTATTGTGCCTTCATGAGGAAAGAAGTAAGCAGGCATTTCTTTTGTGGAGCCTGCCAGGAGACGTTGCGAACTCAAGTCATAGACTGGAGGAAGCCTTGTGAGGTAGTCCAGAAGCGTTTTTGTGGGCGCTCTATGTGAGTGCAATGTTTGAGCTCCAGTGTGTGGGCATCCTCACGTCAGAGATTTTGGTGGTAAGCCTGTTTAATCATTTGCTAGGTTAGATAACAGTGTTTGATCATGAGGCCAGCATTCATAGTGAATATATGAATAGGTAGGGTTGAAAATTAATTGAGCAAGTGAACTAAAATAAGAGAGTAAAGATAAGAGAACATGCCGGAGGGAGGAGAGGTATGTCCTCCCTTGCCGAAGGTCAAGTGCTGACTGAATGGGGACGCCCCCAGCGTTGCGACTATAGAGCTGGCCAGCAACGTCTGAAAGAATGTTCTCAGAGAGATAACAAACAATTAAACAGGCTTACGATTAACGGTTAGCCTAGCCAAGGTGCAAAAAAAGTTGGGTCACTTAGAAGAAGACCATGTTTCTAACGTGTGATGAACCAGGTGTTGCTAGGTGCAACGGGTTGTGCAGTATATATCAACGATACTCTGGTATTTGCAGACTCCTGGAGGAATCATGTAGACCAACTACTGGATTTGATCGACCGGCCAACATAACGATTAACTTGGCGAAAAGTGAGTTCGGTAGAGCCCGACTGGAATATCCAGGATATGTGGTAGGGCAAGGTGAGATTGCTCCAGGGAGAACGAAAGTGGAAGTCATCGAATATTTCCCAGTACCCAAAGGAAAGAAAGAGTTGTTAAAGTACTTAGGAATGATCGGAAATTACAAGAAGTTCTATAATAATTTTTTCACCGTAGCCGCTCCAATGACAAGATTGTTGTTTAAGACGTAGAAGAGGAAATGGAACAAAGAAGCCCAAGAGACGTTTGAGAAAACCAAGAGAGTTTTGACTGAGGAGCCTGTGTTAGTGTCGCCGGATTTTGGAGCACCGTTTGCGTAGTTCGTGGATACCAATGATGTAAGTGCTGGAGCTGTACTGGCACAGCAGAAGGACGAAATATATTGCCCCATATCTTCCTTCTCGAAGAAGTTTGTCAAGCATCAGAGATCATACAGTATGGTAAAGAAGGAGACCTTAGCACTCGTCCTGGCATTGAAACATTTTGAGGTATATGTAAGTAGGGGAAGTCACCTAGTTAATGTTTATATAGATCATAATCCCCAGGTGTTCCTGAGCAAGATGAACCACGTGAACCAGAGGCTAACCAGGTGGTTTCTGTTACTTCAAGAATGTAATATGGAAATAAGGCATATAAGAGGACGAGATAATGTGGTGGCTGATGCTTTGCCACTAAGAATAACTCTCAAAAACAAGGGAGGGGAGTGTTATGACCCCTGTAGCTTAGGTGGAACGAGTCTAACTTTCTGAGAGTTATTCTGCCGACCGGACCTGATTGTGAGGTCAGAGGAAAGATGTATATACTAAACAATTCAATAGACGTTAGTGAGTAATCTCAGGATACTAGTCGAAGATGGGCATTGGTAATAAGTGACATGAAATGAGATGTCGATACTTTGGAGTAGTGAAGGAACGCTAGCAGGACGTCGTGACCTCACTTGAGTAGCACTTCGTTGATTCTCCTGGAATAGGAAGAATATAGTTCCCTGTGTTAGTGCTGGCGTGAAGACTACTTGTCTGCAAGTGTGAGGAGGCGGTTCAGGACATTGTACACCATTTTTCTGTGATTTTGGTATATTAGAGTCGACCTGGAAATGAGTGTTGGTTGCGCCTTGGTGAAACTCTAATTGTTGTGCCTTTACGAGGAAGGAAGTAAGCAGGCGTTTGTGTTGTTGAGCCTGCCAGGCGACGTTGTGAACTCACGAAGTGGACTTTAGGAAGCCTTGTGAGGCAGTCCAGAAACATTTTTGTGGGCGGCCTGTGTGAGTGCTATTTTTGAGCTCCAGTGAGTGAGCATGCTCCCGTCAAAGATTTCTGCAGAAAGCCTGTTTAAACGTTTGTTAGATTAGTTAACAATGTTTGATCATGTGCCCAGTGATCATAGTGAATATATGAATATATAGGGTAAAGAATTTATTGAACCAGGGAGCTAAAATAAAAGAGTAGAGACAAGAGAGCATGTTGGAAGAAGGAACGGTACATCCTCCATCACCGAAGGTTAAGTGTTGACAGAAGGTGGAAGCCCCCCAGCCTCGTGAACGAGGAGGCAACCATTAACATATCATGGCATGTTCCCAGAATGGACTGATCCTGGACGGGGGAGGACAGTTGTGGCGAAGCATTAGTGTTTAAAGAGATGTCGGATGGAGGAGTTTTATTTTTTGTGAATCCATTTAATTATGCTTTGTTAGGGAAAACAATGTTATTGGCATGGTAATGGAATTGCAGGCTTGTTTGTTTATTGTGATTTCTGTGTGTAATGAAGTAAGGCTGAAGAGGTTGAACAGCGTATTGACATAGCTCGATTGAATTAGGGAATAGTGTAAAATCCTGGTTTGTGTCGCAAAGAGGCTGCAGGATCCAAGTTAATTCAGTTGAATTTCTAGTTGCCATTCTTATACCATGTCGTAGCTCAGTCGATAAAGGCAGCGTCTGGGATGTTCTCGGACGCAGGTTCGAATACTCGTCACGGCCCGTGGATTTCTTCATTTGATACAGCACACTACCGTGATTTCTGTGTGTAGTAGTAACCTGTTCGTGACACGGTAGTAACCTGCTGGTGACATGGTAGTAACCTGTTTGTGACACGGTAGTAACTGCTGGTGACATGGTAGTAACCGGCTGGTGACATGGTAGTAACCTGCTGGTGACATGGTAGTAACCTGCTGGTGACATGGTAGTAACCGGCTGGTGACATGGTAGTAACCGGCTGGTGACATGGTAGTAACCTGCTGGTGACATGGTAGTAACCGGCTGGTGACATGGTAGTAACCGGCTGGTGACATGGTAGTAACCGGCTGGTGACATGGTAGTAACCTGCTGGTGACATGGTAGTAACCGGCTGGTGACATGGTAGTAACCTGCTGGTGACATGGTAGTAACCTGCTGGTGACATGGTAGTAACCGGCTGGTGACATGGTAGTAACCGGCTGGTGACATGGTAGTAACCGGCTGGTGACATGGTAGTAACCTGCTGGTGACATGGTAGTAACCGGCTGGTGACATGGTAGTAACCGGCTGGTGACATGGTAGTAACCTGCTGGTGACATGGTAGTAACCGGCTGGTGACATGGTAGTAACCGGCTGGTGACATGGTAGTAACCGGCTGGTGACATGGTAGTAACCGGCTGGTGACATGGTAGTAACCGGCTGGTGACATGGTAGTAACCTGCTGGTGACATGGTAGTAATCTGCTGGTGACATGGTAGTAACCGGCTGGTGACATGGTAGTAATCTGCTGGTGACATGGTAGTAACCGGCTGGTGACATGGTAGTAACCGGCTGGTGACATGGTAGTAACCGGCTGGTGACATAGTAGTAAACTGCTGGTGACATGGTAGTAACCGGCTGGTGACATGGTAGTAACCTGCTGGTGACATGGTAGTAACCTGCGGGTGACATGGTAGTAACCTGCGGGTGACATGGTAGTAAACTGCTGGTGACATGGTAGTAACCTGCTGGTGACATAGTAGTAACCGGCTGGTGACATGGTAGTAACCTGCTGGTGACATGGTAGTAACCTGCTGGTGACATGGTAGTAACCTGCTGGTGACATGGTAGTAATCTGCTGGTGACATGGTAGTAACCGGCTGGTGACATGGTAGTAACCGGCTGGTGACATGGTAGTAACCGGCTGGTGACATAGTAGTAAACTGCTGGTGACATGGTAGTAACCGGCTGGTGACATGGTAGTAACCTGCTGGTGACATGGTAGTAACCTGCGGGTGACATGGTAGTAACCTGCGGGTGACATGGTAGTAAACTGCTGGTGACATGGTAGTAACCTACCTGGTGACATAGTAGTAACCGGCTGGTGACATGGTAGTAACCTGCTGGTGACATGGTAGTAACCTGCTGGTGACATGGTAGTAACCTGCGGGTGACATGGTAGTAAACTGCTGGTGACATGGTAGTAACCTGCTGGTGACATAGTAGTAAACTGCTGGTGACATAATTGTAACCTGCTGGTGACATGGTAGTAAACTGCTGGTGACATAATTGTAACCTGCTGGTGACATGGTAGTAACCTGATGGTGACATGGTAGTAACCTGATGGTGACATAATTGTAACCTGCTGGTGACATGGTAGTAACTTGCTAGTGACATGGTAGTAACCTGATGGTGACATGGTAGTAACCTGATGATGACATAATAGTAACCTGCTAGTGACATGGTAGTAACCTGCTTGATACCTTGTTGATGGGGTTCTGGGAGTTCTTCTACTCCCCAAGCCTGGCCTCAGGCTTGACTTGTGACAGTTTGGTCCACTAGACTGTTGCTTGGAGCGGCCCGCAGGCCCACATACCCACCACAACCCGGTTGGTCCGGCACTTCTTGAAGAAAACAATCTAGTTTTCTCTTGAAGATGTCCACGGTTGTTCCGACAATATTTCTAGTTTTCTCTTGAAGATGTCCACGGTTGTTCCGACAATATTTCTAGTTTTCTCTTGAAGATGTCCACGGTTGTTCCGACAATATTTCTGATGCTCGCTGGTAGGACGTTGAACAACCGCGGACCTCTGATGTTTATACAATGTTCTCTGATTGTGCCTATGGCACCTCTGCTCTTCACTGGTTCCATTCTGCATTTTCTTCCATATCGTTCACTCCAGTATGTTATTATTTTACTGTGCAGATTTGGGACCTGTCCCTCCAGTATTTTCCATGTGTATATTATTTGGTATCTCTTTCGTCTCCTTTCTAGTGAGTACATTTGGAGAGCTTTGAGACGATCCCAATAATTTAGGTGCTTTATCTCGTCTATGCGTGCCGTATATATTCTCTGTATTCGCTCTATTTCAGCAATCTCTACTGTTCTGAAGGGGGAAGTGAGTACTGAGCAATTCTCAAGACTGGACAACACAAGTGATTTGAAGAGTACAACCATTGTGATGGGATCTTTGGACTTTAATGTTCTCGTAATCCATCCTATCATTTTTCTGGCTGACGCAATACGTGCTAGGTTATGCTCACTAAGCGTTAGGTCGTCGGACATCATTATTCCCAAATCCTTGACATGCTGTTTACCTATTATGGGTAGATTCGATTGTGTTTTATACCCTATATCATGTTTCAGATCCTCATTTTTGCCTAATCTGAGTACCTGGAATTTATCACCGTTAAACATCATGGTATTTTCTGCTGCCCAATCGAAAACTTTTTTAATGTCTGTCTCTAGTTTTTCAATGTCTTCAGCAGAGGTAATTTTCATGCTGATTTTTGTATCATCTGCAAAGGACGACACAAAGCTGTGACTTGTATTTTTGTCTATATCTGATATGAGAATAAGGAACAGCAGTGGTGCAAGGACTGTACCTTGAGGTATAGATATTTTAACTGCTCTCGGACTCGATTATACTTGATTGACTGCAACTCTTTGTGTTGTGTTCAACGGGAAATTGAGTATTCAGCTTCCTACTTTATCTGTTATACCCATGGGCCTCAGTTTGATTGCAATCACTCAATGGTCACATTTGTCGAATGCCTTTGCAAAGTCTGTGAATACAACTTCTGCATTCTGTTTTTCTTCTAATGCCTCAGTGATTTGGTCATAATGGTCAAGTAGCTGTGAGAGGCATGATCTTTCTGCTCTAAATCCATGTTGGCCTAGATTGTGGAGGTCATTGGTTTCCATGAATCTAGTGACCTGACTCCTGATCACTCTCTCAAATGCTTTTATTATGTGCGACGTTAGTGCAACTGGTCTATAATTCTTTGCCAATGCTTTGCTACCTCTCTTGTGTAGAGGGGCTATGTCTGCTGCTTTCAACGCATCTGGTATCTCCCCCGTGTCCAAGCTCTTCTTCCACACTATACGTAGTGCCTGTGCTACCGGCACTTTGCATTTCTTTATAAATATTGAATTCTATGAGTCAGGACCCGGGGCTGAGTGCATGGGCATAGTCAATTTCTCTTCCAAAATCTGCTACGCTCGTGTTTATATCCGTTATATTTACAAGTGTTTGGATATCACTCATAAAGAAATTGTCCGAATCTTCCACTTTCATGCTGTGTATCGGAGTGCTGAACATGTCCTCATACTGTTTTTTTAGGATTTCACTAATTTCTTTGTCATCCTCAGTGTATGAACCTTCACTAATACGAATAGGTCCAATACTGGCAGTGGTTTTTTTTATTTTGATTTAGCATATGTGGGTTTTGGGTTTATTTTTTGGGTTATTTTTTTGTGATATTTTGGGTTTTTCTTTATTTCTTGAATTGCTTTCTGCTCTAGGTTCCCTTTCTTCAGTCTGATAGGAATGCTTCTGTCTCTGTTCGATTTCTTCAATCTCCCTTTTTAAATTATTTCTTCTTTGTATGGAGTGTCGTGTCTGCTTAAGCATTTCTGTTAATTTCTTCCTTCTTTTCTAATGTCGTCTGCGTTCTCTTTCTACATTTGACCTCTTTTTGGCTTTCGTCAAAGGAACATATTTCAGACAGACTTCATATGCTTCAGAAGTCAGTTTTTCTATTCCTTGTGTAGGATTTTTATTTCTTAGAACATTTTCCCATTGAATGTTTGTAAGTTCCCTGTTTATTTCCTCCCAGTCTATCCTTTTATTATTACAATTGAATTTATTGAATAACCCTTCTCGCTTGTTGATTCTCTTAGACCTACTACCGTTATTAATGTTAGTTTTCACTTCAATGAGCTTGTGGTCCGAGTATGTAGTCTCTGATTAGCTCATCATTGTTCGTGAATATCAGGTCCAGCGTGTTTTCGTTCCTACTTGGTTCTGTAATCTGCTGACTGAGCGAGAATTTGTCACAGAATCTCAGTAGTTCTCTGACCTGTGGTTGGTTATTTCCAGGTTGATTTCCTGCTATAATGTTGTTGTTTACTATTCTCCATTATAAACTAGGTAGATTGAAGTCTCCAGGGAAGATAATATCTGGTACTGGGTTTGCTAGGTTATCAAGGATATTCTCTATTTTGTGGATCTGTTCAGTGAATTCCTCAACTGTTACGTCTGGCGGTTTGTATATTAAAATAATAAGTAGATTAATATTTTCTACCTTGATTCCAAGTACCTCTACCACCTCATTGGACGAGTTCAGGAGCTCTGTGCATGCCAGCTCCTCTTTAATATACAGACCTACTCCTCCACTTGATCTAATTACTCTGTCACATCTATATAGATTATAATTCTGAATCCAGATTTCACTATCCATGTGGTGTTTTGTGTGGGTTTCTGTAAATGCACCAAATATTGAGTTCGATTCTATTAGGAGGCTTTTATGAACTAAACTTTATTTCTTGATTTTTATTTCAAGCCTTGTAAGTTTGCAAATATGAATGATTTCCCACATTGCGTGTCACTTCTGGTGGGCTTTGGTTTCTCCCCCCCACTCTACCCAGGTCAGGGTGTGTTGTTTTGGAAGTGGGTGTTGTGGTGTAGTACCTGTGTGGTTGTGGATAATTTGTATTCCAGTCGTGTGGGTATCTCCCTTCCCTTCTATAATCCTGTAGTGGTTCCATCTGACTGTTCTTCTCTCTTATATTTTCTACTCTGTTTCTGCCTTCCTCTAAAAAATTTCCAGTAGTGTCATATTGATCTTCCCGTCTATAACGCTGTGTACCTCTCACGTGGAATTCCGGACACTGAAGATGGTAGCATTTTTTGTCCCTAATTGAAAATTGACATAATTTAGGGTGGAAGTATCTACACCCCGTTCCAAAACGGCATGTACCCCTCGTCAACATATTCCTGCATTTTCGAGGATGCCGAAAATTGCATTTTGCTACTAATTTTCCATATTTGCATATTCCTTGAGGGTAGAATTTGCAAATAATTCCAGTTTTTACGTTTTTCAAGGTGTTTATACCTGTGCCGGTCTTGTCTACCTCTTCATTGGAGCCGTCTCCGTCTGTCGTCCCAATTCCTTCATTTATGCACTGTCTCACTGTTGCTCTCGTTGTTTATATTACCTGGCTCTGCAATATTGCCGTTGCCGCTGGTGACATGGTAGTAACCTGCTGGTGACATGGTAGTAACCTGCTTGTAATACTGTAGTAACCTGCTGGTGACATTGTAGTAACTGCTGGTGACATGGTAATAACTGCTGGTGACATAATAATAACTGCTGGTGACATGGTAGTAACCTGCTGGTAACATGGAAGTAACTGCTGGTGACATGATAATAAGTGCTGGTGACATGTTACACGAGGGGAGAGGGGTCGGTGTCGGTGCCCTAGATGAGGAGCACCATAACCACCACCGCAGGACTTTGCTCCCACTCACTTTGGTGCCACTGATCGCCCTGGGAGCCCTCCAGTCGTTCCACAGGTGGAATCGCTGCTTGAGATCCAGCCTTGTACCCGCAGAAGAGTAAAGGAAAACTCGGTACTGACCTCAAGCCGTTGCTCTTGCTGCTACAGCACTTCCTCCAAATCCTGCCAGTCGTAACAATGGGTCACAGGTCATCTGTCACAAACCTGTGTCACTCAATTACTTAGGTCGCCAGCTGAGTTTGAACTCTGCATCTCAACAATGCAGCTCAGTGGATATACTTAGTGTCATCGGACATTGGTACGTTTCCAACGAATTCAATGTTATTCAGTGTTACCAGTCAATAGAATATTTCCAATAATAATCATAATAATAATGTTAGTGTGGTGCAAATATAGTATCACTTATATAATGCTCAAAGATATGGAGGGCGTACTTAAACTAAAAAGTAAAATGATATGTAGTTTATTAAACTAGAGTATACATCAAACATGTAAGAAAATAAGCATAAATAAATATATAAATAAATGAAATGAACGTTGGTTGCATTCCTCTCGCCGCCTCTGGCAACTCAGACAGCTGGGCAAATTAAAAGGGGTGCTCAGACCTTCCCTGGTGGGCAGCTCCATCAACATAGATCTCCTGTCCACACAACTCTGCCACACTCGTCCCACGCTGTCTTCTTCGTGCAGTAGGTAATATATGAGCTGACCTACCGCCTAACCTACTGGACAGCTGGGCAAATTAAAAGGGGTACTCGGACCTTCCCTGGGGGGGGGGAGGGGGAGCAGCTCTGTCAACATAGACCTGTCCACACAACTCTGCCACACTCGTCCCACACTGTCTTTTTCGTGCAGTAGGTAATATGTGAGCTGACCTACAGCCTAACCTACTCCTAACATAATATGAAACACACTAATGGGAATATATATACGTATGCTGGGCCAATCTAACCTAGTTACCAAGGGACAATGGGAGGGAAATAATGATCTACATTAACAATCATATCCACCGATGCCTGGCCTCTGGTGTTTGCAGAGGTACACGGTCCCCGGGTCGTCCCTCGACGTTACACTTGCATGTCAGGTCCTCAGGCATCATGGAGTAACTCGTCATCGCCGTTCCTATTCCGAGATTTCAGTTCTTCCAAGTTGGTCCAACCAGTGGTCACTGAGCACATCGCTTTCCTCACTCGCTCTTTCACTGAGACAACTTTTCATGGACCCAGAGGCAATGTTTCCTTTCCGGACCTCCAATGGATATAACCTGGTCACGGCAGCTCGCACATCATGCTGGAGTGCGACCTGTTGGCCTTCACACTGCCCTTCCAGCATCGCTGCTCATCTCCGTCGTAGACTAACAGCAATGAGCTCTTGGCGCTCTTTTGCCTACTAAACTCTGCTTTTTCATGCTCGTCGAGAGTACACTAGTTTTCTACAACGATGGTAGACTGCTTTAGGCAGTCCATCCACTGGACACGGCTTCTAAAACATCCAATCTCGAAAGCTCACTGACGCACTTCACCTCGCGTCAAAGGTCGGTGAATCTCTGAGCCTCAGCGCCTTCGCCAGTGCTGGGCCAGGCCTCCCGGTGACGTCACAGCCTCCAGGGGCGGGTTCTGATTGGTCTCCCTCACGAAAAATGGCGCACTTTTGGAAGGGGCGTTGCCATTTTGTATGCATGAGGGGCGTAAGCCTCCTTACCCGTAAAATTAGATCTGACAATTTCTCTCTAAATATATATATTCCTTCCAGCGGCCTCCTATACCAAATGATTCCCTGCATCACAGGGAACCTGCAAAGCATGAAGATATGATTCTTTATGCTGGAACTGGGGAGAAATAGGAGAGGGCACTGTAACATATCCCTCCCCTTATAATAAGAGTCATATCGGTTAGTGAATCCAGGAAAGGGCATCCAGTATCATGTTCTCCTTTCATTTAATATGTCTGATTTCTAACCAGTATTCTTGCAACAGCAGAGACCATCTCGTCAGCTTTTGGTTTGAGTTCTGCATTTTATGTACAAACGTCAAGGAGTTGTGATCGGTGAACACTCACACCGGTCTAGTACCTCCTCCCACATAGACGTCGAAATTCTTCAATGACATAATCAAGGCCAACGCTTCCTTTTCCACTGTGCTGTAGGCTCTCTGGTACTTCTAGAAATTCTTCGAGTGAAAGCTACCAGTCCGTGAACTCCGTTCCTTGCCTGAGCCAACAAGGCTCCTATCCCCACGTTACTAGCATCGACAAATAAAATAATTTCTGCCTCGAAGTTAGGGGAAATCATCACCAGTGCGTCCGTTAGTAATTTCTTCGTCTCTTCGAACGACTCATGACACACTTCACCCCTCTTCCATCTAACATTCTTAGATAGTAATTCATTCAGAGGGTGTGTCACTGTCGTGAAGTTCTTACAAAATCCGCGGTAGTATCTTATCATCCCGAGTTAGTGTAACAGCTCTTTCCTCGTCTGGGAATCAGATACTCCTTGATAGCCACCACCTTGTGTTCCTCGGAAACTACTTCTCCTTGGTCCACAAAGAAGTCTAAATATTCCAATCGGGTCTTCCGAACTCACTTTTGGCTAGATTAATTGTTAAGTTTGCCTCTTCCAATCTTCGAAATAACTCTCTCATTCGATCCATGTGCTCCTTCCAACTGCTGGCATACACTACTATGTCGTCGATGTATTCGGTGCAGCCTTCAACTCCTCGTACCACGTCATTTATCATCCTTTGGAAGCAACTTCCCACTATTCTTCATGCCGAACGGAAGTACCTTGTACTGGTACAAGCCGTCTGGAGTAACGAATGCAGAGATCCTTCTTGCAGTAGGAGATAAAGGTATTTTGTAGTAGCCTTTCAGCAGGTCGACCTTGGAACAAACCTTGCGTTTCCCACTTGGTCGATGCAGTCACTTACTCGAGGCATGGGGTGGGAATCCATCACGGTGATGGAATTTAGTTTCCGATAATTCGTACAAAAGCAAAAGGAGCCATAACCCTTCTTCGCTAATACACAGAGGAGAACTCCATTCACTATTGCTAGGCTCAGCCAGATCATTTGCTAATATTCCATTTCCTGTCGCATGAGCTTCCTCTTCTCCGGGCTAACTCGATACGCGCTCTGCTTAATCGGCTTTCCACCCCTTACTTCTATATCGTGCACCGCACTCCTGTGCCGCCTGGGCATATCTGTGAAGAGTGACTCGTTCTACTTTAGTAGAGTCACCAGGTCGTCTCTCTGGGGTCACCTTCATTCAGATTGTGCAGCTTCTCCTCCAGGTGCACCAAACTCCCATCGTTAGAACGCCGCATACCATCGGTACGGGCCCACTTTCCTTCCTCTGTCGGCAATTCTCGGTTCATTTCCATGTATAGAACCAACTTCTTTTATCCTAACTCTGTCCTTTTCTTCTCATTCACATTGTCCTGTTCTTCTTGGAAGTATGACTACAATCAATTTACGTGACACACCTGTGTCTTCCGAGGGTGATTCGGTATGCTGATTTCATAGTTTACCTGACCTACTCGCCTGACGACCGAGAATGAACCCCCAAAGCGTGATTCCGTCACTCAACCTTACCCGGGTAGCAGCATCATCACTCTGGCTCCCACCACAAACTCCCTCGGGACAACATTCCTGAATCACCAAACCGAAATCTTCTCTTGTGCTGTCCTTAGGTGTTAAGGACAGCAAATATGAATGAATGAAAGTAAGTAAGTTTAGCCGCTTCTTCGCCGTTTTCAACAGTTCACTGAACTTCCGCACGTACTCCTACACTATTATCAATATCTTCCCCAACATCATCTGTTCTTTTAACATCACTAAAGGACTTCTCACTTCGTGTCCGAACACCAGTTGAAACGGAGAGAATCCCAGTGATCCTACTGCAGCATCTCTTATCGCAAACAGGACTGGAAATATAGTGTCACCCCATTCTGCGCCTTGTTCCGTGCAATATACTCGCACTCGCAATACGGTTTTCAGGGTGGAGTGGAACCTCTCAATCGCTCCTTGTGACTGAGGCCTGTAGGGTTAAGATCGTAGTTTGATTATTCCCCAGTCTGCGATAGTCTGTATATCGCGGGCTTTGGTTGGAAAACACTTCTACAATCCAACTGAAACTTCTTGGGCACTCCTGCCCAAGAGAAAAGTCGCTGAAGGAGTCCCGTGATGCTTCTCGATGTCACCTTCTAAACTAGGATCGCTTCTGGAAACCATGTAGAAGCGCACATGATGGTTTGCAAGTAATTGTTTTCCCCTTTTTGATCTGGATAAGGGTCCCACAATTTCGATAATCAGGCGCTCGAATGCCTGGTCAAATGCAGGAACTGTTACTAAAGGTGCTTTTGGGGTAGCAGGGACGTTCTTCTCCACCCTCTGGCATGGGAAACATGCCTTGCAGACTCTCCTCACGGCGGCGTCCATGCCCGGCCAACAAAAATTCACTGAGGGAATTTACAAATTCAGAAGCGGGATTCACTGAGTGCGCAAGTTCGAGTACTGCGCCTCTATATCGCGCCGGCACCATCACCTGAAGCCTCACTCCTATCATTCCATCACTTGCCTCCTCATGTACCGGTTTCCACCGTCTCATCAACACTCCCTTTTTCAAAAAGAAATGAGTCGGTAGGTCTGGTGAGACCTACCTCGACCTCCCACACAAACTCTGGAAACTTTTCCTTCTGCAGCTCACCTAGACGTGCGCGTCAACACCGAGACGACTGGCGAGAGTAACCTGGATACACCTATCCTCACCCAGCATTTTTCCTCCGGTCTCCTCTCTTAACAGATGATCGAGCCCCAAAACATCACCCAGCAAATCCTCTTAGGCATGACCAGATCTGCTCACATCATCTGTGGGAACCGACCTGTGAGATTTATATTTATTTAATTTATATGAATTTATATAGAATTTATATTTACGTTAATTTATATACTTCGATAGCAATTTGTATGATGATAAGTGGACTGTATTTCTGCAATAATCTCATAATCTCACAAATCGATCCTCTACACATTAGGGGGGGGGGTTATTAAATTTATATATATGGAGCCAATCAAACTACAGTATTAGACTACATACATTGAAGAGGTTCCTTATCTTATTTGTACAGCAGGCCTTAGTCCACCAGGTATAACCAAGATGTAGACACCACATTTTCCTCGTGTGAGGTAGCTTCCAACACCCTGGTAACTGATGCACAAAGCATGCTTCCTCGTCTTGACCTGTCAAAAGGGCGCTAGCTATGAAGCCAGAATCCTAATATATGACAGCTATATCAGAGAAAACACTGTACAAGGAACCATATAGACCTGGGCTTAATTACCTTTAGTATGAGGCGATCTCGTGCTCTAACCGGATCACCCTACCTAATGACATTAATGGCCATAAATGATAGATAAATGGGTTTCAGCAGAACACTTAACTTGAATTTGTTGACAGCGTGTTGATGATGGTACACCTTTGGTTTCCATAACACTTCGTCCAAGTAAAATTAACAGGAGCCGTATTTGCTCCCGTGAGCCTCTGTGGTCTTAAACAATAACAATAGCTGACCACTCCCCACTCCCTGACCCCTGGCTTACATTGTCCAGATGACAGTAAGTGATAGAAGGGTCACATTTACTCTATTTTAATTCTGATAATTAAGTTAATTTATATGAGATGTTTTTATGATGGTAAAGTCCAAAGACTAATGCATTTAAGAATAGTTCCCACCATAATAGGTGGTGAATTTATAATAGTATGTGGTAATGATATCCCGTTTTCTATAGACGGAAATTCCACTACAGTTACATTTTCTATGGGTAACTTGTTTATACAACACAGCAATTATTATCTGTCTGTATGATATTATTATTAAATGGTGTCGAATTTTCCATCATATCCTCCTTGACACGCCGCCCCGACGTCACCGTGCATACTGGAAATGCGACTTTCGCAACTTCCGTTGCATCTCCCTCGGTGTCCGTCGTGCTGCTCCTTCTGTAGGGCTCTACACACTCCTTGCCCTTGATTAGGTTTGGGAGTACACATCCCCCCACAAGAGTCATTTCCTAAAATTAACTGGGCTTCTGTTCTGGGAAGTGAAGCAAAGATCTCTACTACAAGACTCTGGCAACCATAGTCAGAATTAAGAGTCACCTCGTGGAGGGGCATCCTCACTTGTCCCTCCAAAGATCTTATCATTGCTACTCCCATACTGTAATTCCTGTAGTCCACAGGGAAGAGGGATTCACAAAGGTGAAATCGGATTCTGTGTCCCTCAACATCCTTACTGGGATTACTCCTCCTATCCTAACTGTTCCCTCACATACAAAGGGGGTGAATCCTCTTCTCCCTTATCACTCGAGTCTTCCTCAGGGTATCGTCTGCTTCTCCACTTTTTATCCTGATGAAAGCCACGATACTACTGCCCCTTGGGTCGGCCACATTCTCGAGCATATTGTCCACAACCTCCACAGTTAAAACAGCGGACGCCTTCCCTGGACGACGACCCACCACCATGGTAGGTTACAACCATGTCACCAGCAGGTTACCACCATGTCACCAGCAGTTACTACCATGTCACCAGCAGTTACTACCATGTCACCAGCAGTTACTACCATGTCACCAGCTGTCACTACCCATGTGTTATGATCCCAGGCTGCCTGAGAAACGAGTACACCCTTGAGAGTTATTTAGCCAAACCTGACCTAAATAAGAGGTCAAAGAAATATAGACATGAAGATACATACGTAAAATAATTGGTTAGATTTGATGAATAGTTTAAGAGTATGGGAAGAGAACAAGAATATAAGTAAATGACTTGACATGAGATGAGGAGAGTTTGCTAGAAGTGTGAGGCTCGCTTCTGAAGGGCTTTGACCCGCACTTGAGCACCAGACATCGTGAGGGGAAGCCGCGCTCTGTGTGAGCTCCTGTTAGAGAGGAACCCCTAGTTGATATACCTTCAAGAGGAAGGAAGTGTACAGGCGTTTCAGCTGTGGAATCAAGTTGGGAACGTTGTGGGCTTAAGTCAGGGACGGTAGGAAGAGTTGTGAAGCCATCCTGAAATATTTTCGTTGAGCAACTTGTGAGCGCCCTGTTGAGCATCGGCCAGGAAGCGTCTTCGACTAGACAATTTTGTGGTAAGCACAAATTTTAACCTGTTACAGGGACGGTAGGAAGAGTTGTGAAGCCGTCCTGAAATATTTTCTTTAAGCAGCTTGTGAGCGCCCTGTCGACCATCGGCCAGGAAGTGCCCTCGACTAGACAATTTTGAGGTAAGCACAAATTTTAACCAGTTAACAGTGATTGCCTATAGTTGATCGTGTGCCCAGCGATCGGAACAAGTGTCTTTTGATATGTTAGGCATGTTTTGATAAGGCAGAAAGCCTAAATAGGAGGACAGAGATGAGAGAGACAGCTGGAGGGACGAGCAGCACAACCTCTCCCGTCGACTGCCTGGAGACAACTGACCGACTGGCGGTGGAATACAGCTCCCAGAGTGAGGAGCCGCCTGCCAGCAATATGGAGCATGGACCAGCCCAAACGGGGGAGTCCACACTCACGGCATTCGAGAAGCAGGGAGATGTAAAGTGAAACTTTTATTGGGTATGATATATTTCAGTTATTTGTTTGTAGAGGAACATTTTTTATTGGCATATGATGGGTTGCAGGTTTGTCTGGGGAAGGAGTTGCTGAGGAGCCGAAGCTCAGAGATTCATGAACTTTTGACTGGAGTGGAAGTGCATCAGTGAGCTCTAGTTACAGAAGAGTTATAGAAGACTAGTGTACTCGCGACGAGCACGAAGCAGAATTTAGTGCACGAAAGAGAGCCATGAGCTTATTGCTGTTAGTCAACGACTGAGAGTTAGCAATGCTGGAAGGACAGTGTGAAGCCCAGCAAGTCGCGCTCCAGCAAGACGTGCGAACTGCCGTGACCGGGTCACTTCCATTGGAGGTCCAGAAGGAAAACATCGAATCTGGATACATGAGAAGTTGTCTTGGTGAAAGAGCGAGTGAGAAAAGGGTCGTTCTCAGTGCCCACTGATTGGACCAGCTTGGAAGAACTGAAATTTGGGAATAGGCACAGCGATGACGTTCCTAGTCCCAATGGGAATAGGAGATTCAATATTCCCGATGACGTTCAGTTACTCCACGACGCCCAAGGACCTGTGACACACGATCGGAATGTCAAGGGACGACCCGGGGACCGTGTACCTCTGCAAACACCGGAGGCCAGGCGTCGGTGGACAGGATTGTCAAGGTAGATCATTATTTCCCTCCCATATAGTCCCTTGGTAACTAGGCTAGATAGGCCCAGCATACATATATATATTATGTGGCCACCCAAGTGGCGATCAGTGGCACCCAAGTTAGTGGGAGCAAAGTCTCGCAGTGGTGATCACGGTGTTCCTCATCTCGGGCACCGACACCGACCGCCCCCCCTCTCCTCGTGTAACAAATTGGTGACCTTGCCAGGATGGATGGATACGAGGAGAGTGTTGCCAGGATCGTGAACAGTGTTGCCAGAGTGAGCGCAGTGTCAATGTTGCCCAAGTAGTGCAGGGACTGTAAAAATGTAATTAGTGTGGTGTTGGTGCAGTTGCTCAGTGATATAGAGATGTAGGATGATAAAGTAAGTAAGTTAATTTCGACAAGAGACGAGAGAGTATTGGAAGAGTGCACTAAGTCCCAACTCAAACTAGTGACGAATCACTTCGGCATCCGATTGAGGTCGTCCAAGGTGTCGGTGCGCCGGCTGGAGATAATGGCACAACTCACGGCTCGAAAGGAGACCACAGGGGAAGAGCCGTCCCAAGCGCCTACCAGTGTGGGAAGGATCCGGAGCGATCGAGGAAGCAGCGGAGGGTCCAGTGACAGCAAGAAGAGCATGCAACTGGAGATGATGCGGAGGCATCTAGAAGCATAGCTGCGTCGAGTGGAGTGGGAGACACAGCTGCAATGCGAGGAAAGAGAGGCATGGCTGCAATGTGAGGAGCGAGAAAGCGAGGCGCAGCTGCAGCGTGAGGAACGAGAAAGAGAGGTGCAGCTGCAGCGTGAGGAGAGAGGAAGAGAGGCGCATCTGCAGCGTGAGAAACAAGAGAGAGAGAGGCACAGTTGAAATTAGAAGAGAAAGAGGCATAGTTGAAATGAGAAGAGAGAGAGGCACAGTTGAAATGAGAAGAGAGAGAGGCACAGTTGAAATGAGAAGAGAGAGAGAGGCACAGTTGAAATGAGAAGAGAGAGAGAGGCACAGTTGAAATGAGAAGAGAGAGAGAGAGGCACAGCTGCAGCAAGAAGAGAGAGAGAGAGAGGCACACTGTGACATGATGAACGAGATGCTGAGCTCCTGATGCGACGAGCGAAGATAGAGGCGAACAAGGAGGTCGAGCTGAGATGTATTGAGCACGGGTTGGTCTCGGTTTCTGCATGACAAGATGATCTCAAGGCAAGGGAACACGACATACCTACTTTCAAACCTCTTAAGGCCGAGGCGCACTTCGATCATTTCAATAGAATAATGGCCGGAAGAGGACTGGGCTGCGTTGTTTCAGAGCAGATCGACCGGTAAGGCCAGAGTAGCGTATAACATGCTAGTCCAAGTAGAGTGTGCCAGATAAGACGCAATTAAGAGTGCGGTACTCCACTCTCTTAGACTGACTCCCGAGGTGTACCAGAAACGCTTTGAAGAATGCACGAGAGCATCTGCAAGGTCGTACACTGAGACTGCCTGTGACATGGAACAGAAGTTTTTAAGATAGTTGAAAGCAGAAGAGGTGGAAACGGTGGATGATCTTAAACAACTGATTGCGATAGAGAAGTTCATGTCGGTGCTTCATCCAGAGCTGAAGTTCAGAGTGAGAAAAGCAGGAATTAAGGACCTGAAAGGCGCAGCGGACAGAGTAGACATGCTGGAGGAGGTACTACATCTCTGTAGGGAAGAACCGCCCAGACACTCATCTTACCCAAGCTAGGGTGGGAACTTCAAGAGTTCAGGAGGAGTGAGGACGGACGGGAACTCTCCCAATACTTGCTTACCCAGTAAAGTGAACTGGGGGCTCAAGAGCTCAAGAGACATGGGGAGGAGACCTCAAGAAGTGAGTGCTGGACCTAACTTGTGAGCAGGAGGTGCTGTCAGAGAATTGACGAGGGAAGTCGTCGATTTCGGTGACATGATAGTAACTGATGGTGACATGATAGTAACTGATGGTGACATGATAGTAACTGATGGTGACATGATAGTAACTGATGGTGACATGATAGTAACTGATGGTGACATGATAGTAACTGATGGTGACATGATAGTAACTGATGGTGACATGATAGTAACTGATGGTGACATGATAGTAACTGATGGTGACATGATAGTAACTGATGGTGACATGATAGTAACCTGCTGGTGACATGGTAGTAATATGTTGGTGATATGGGAGGTTTTTGTCTGCGATGCTGTCTGGAGTGTCGTTATCACCAGTTGGATCTAACGAACATGGTCACTAATAGTTGAGTCACAACATTTTATGCATGACATTTAAAAAAACAATAAACATCACAGGGAAGGAACTGCATGTGTTAATGATTGCTTGTTATGAGCTTGTGATAAGAGAAGTGGTCGGGAGGCACGATGTAATGATGGCCTTGCTTCATACCCGTTATGGCCGCTCTAACTGTCATTCACACTTGCCTCTCCTCAATAAAAATAGTTTCATCTTAAAGGCTAAGAGGAAATGTTAAGAAAACAAAGTTTGCAAAATTCAGATAATGCCTTCAACTGTTAAATAGTGAAGCATGTTGAAACACTTAATGGAACTATGTGCAGTAAACATCTCCACCCTAATTTAAATATTTCTTACCTTGTTGTAAAATTATTCTTGTGAAGGTAAATGCATACTCCTGCCACCCTTGATGGACCTTCAACGGTATGCATAAAGAGAGGAGGAGGAGGGAGAGAGGCAGGAGCAGGAGGGTGGTGAGGATGGCCGCCCACACCATAGGAGTCAGGGGAAGCAGGAAGCTCCACGGGTCTATCACCGCCTGCCCTCGACCGCCTGCTATCCTTCCTGACTCTGTTGTTACAGGCCAAGTTAAATCTAAAACTGCGGCTCGCAATGCACTGATGCCGATGGGACCTAGTCCTATATCCACTTCCTGTCAATGGTATTTTTGCCATTTATAAATATTTAATAATACAACGTCTATCAAAAAGTCGTAAATTATGTTATAGCCTATAACTATCTTTAATAGACCCACGTTTTCGACCGCGATCATACATATAATTTATTCTACTCATTTACACTTGGAACTGAGAAAATGGTGTCCACGTGCGGTCATCACGTAATATTAATGTTCTACTACAACACAATGACCCAGTAATCTAAACTGTCCAAAGTTTAGTGTCCAAGACGCAGGTATGTTATATATCCAAGTTATATATAGATTAAGGGGTACCCAGCGTTGCTTGGGTGGTAACGACTACATCATCAATACACTCTCCATCATTGTAACAATATTCTATTCACATTATCTGCATCACGGTAACCTTCACAACACACAATAATCACTGTATCGACTTCACTACACATAATGCTTATTACTGTAACAATGCGTATTACACACTCTCTTGCTTACTGGAGCAATGCTTATTACACCCTTTCGTCTTTACTGGAGCAATGCTTATTACACAATCTCGTCTTCACTGTAGTCATCTTTGTAAATACAACCATCATTACTGTAAACATCTTCACTACACACAATCTTCAACAGTGCAGTTATCATCACTATCCGGAGCCCTGGTCTCCAACATAATCATCACTATTTGTTACCATTAACCACCATCCCTATTCATCGCCTTCTTCCTTGCCCTTGCTACCTCTTACACCTTCCTGACACTTCACCACCTGGCTGACACCCGCCACTTTCCCTACCATTCACCACCATCCCTTCATCACTAAAAAGATTGTCACTTACTCTTCATCATTTATTCAGTAATAAATAAACTTCATGTGACAAATTAACATTTAATCAACAAATGAAAAAATATTCTTTGTAAATCTCATAGGGGATGGAGATCTTATTTAACGAAACTAGAAGCTAGTATCATTTGCCGTTTCATGCCCAGCGGGAGGGGGGGGCCTCAAAAGTCTAGACTGATCGGCTCCCCCCCCCCCCTCCAATTACCATCTTCCCTCAACCACCATTCACCCTGCCAAGTTTGGTGAGGCTGGCTAGCTCAAAGCATCCCTCCTGCCACGAACATATGGACAGTAAGCAAGAAATAAACATTCTCGTTTATAGATATAGAGTGTAGATTAATATTGTTCATAAGATTATATATTTATAATAATATAAAACATTTTATATTAATACAAATTTTGGACAAAGAACAAATCCTGAATTTATTTTACAAATTTCCAGTAGCTAATAAAGAATAATGTTGTCTCTATATAATAAACTAGGCAAATGCTACTAAACTTATATTTGTATACAAAATTTACATCCATTCTACTATGCAAGCATTAATAATCTTGATTTTAAAATACTAAAATCTAAAATAAAATAAAACCTGAAATACTAAATACTTCTGAAGTAGAAACACTTTCAAATGTCAATTTGAATATAATTTTAATTTTTCTTGCAATCTACATTTTGTAGTTCTTTCTTGCCACATATACCATGCAATGTGATGTAATGTTATCCACTACACAAAACACCCACTTCAACATTGTTTGGGAACTCACCTCCCTGATCACCATGCCCACCATGCCTGACCAGGATCCATTGCTCAATGGGGCTCCCCATAGTCCGTCAGGAGGCCGCACGAACGTATACCTTAAACGAAAATTCATATGCTTGTATTGCATTCAAATACTGAACTTTCTGTGAAAACATGGTTCATAAGTAACTAGAACTTGATTACCAAAGATAAATATGTACTGGCATCTTACATTAAAAATACCAAATTATATATAAGACATTGACAATAAATATCAAAATATTAATATCTAACTTTATACATATATATATGTATATGTTGATGTCTACTGACAGCACGTTTTCATTTAGATATGTTTCATTTAATTTGACTGCATAGTTCGTGCTGATTATTTTCTTGTTTAGTGCTTTTATCCCTCTGACTAGTGCTCTTGCATCTTGGTTTAATTGGAAGAGGATTTCTTCAAACGTCATCTTTGTTCTAGGTAAACTAAAAGAATAATTAAGTGTAGAATGTACTACACTTATTATAAATTTACATAACGTTGCGAACCTACATGGTTCGTTCTCAAGTGATGGGACCGCACTGGGCTAATTTGATTTGAGGTTCATGCAAATACAATATATATATATATATATATATATATATATATATATATATATATATATATATATATATATATATATATATATATATATATATATATTATATATACATATATATATATATACATATGTATATATATATATATATATATATATATATATATATATATATATATATATATATATATATATATATATATATATATATATATATATATATATATATTATATATACATATATATATATATACATATGTATATATATATATATATATATATATATATATATATATATATATATATATATATATATATATATATATATATATATATATATGTCGTACCTAGTAGCCAGAACTCACTTTTCAGCCTACAATGCAAGGCCCGATTTGCCTAATAAGCCAAGTTTTCATGAATTAATATATTTTCTCTAAATTTTTTCTTATGAAATGATAAAGCAACCCATTTCATTATTTAAGAGGTCAATTTTTTTTTATTGGAGTTAAAATTAACGTAGATATATGACCGAACCTAACCAACCCTACCTAACCTAACCTAACCTATCTTTATAGGTTAGGTTAGGTTAGGTAGCCGAAAAAGTTAGGTTAGGTTAGGTTAGGTAGGTTAGGTAGTCGAAAAGCAATTAATTCATGAAAACTTGGCTTATTAGGCAAATCGGGCCTTGCATAGTAAGCTCAGAAGTGAGTTCTGGCTACTAGGTACGACATATATATATATATATATATATATACATATGTATATATATATATATATATATATATATATATATATATATATATATATATATATATATATATATATATATTATTAAATATGACCGAAAAAGTAAGACAATCGGGATGATAGCCGACAGAGTGTATCGTGATCCAGCCTGTACTCCTCTTGACATACCAGAAAATATTCTGAGGAAACTACTCCAAGCTTGTACTAAAGAGGCACCCTTCTTGAGCCCGGATGGGCACATGTATAAGCAAGTAGATGGGGTCGCCATGGGTTCTCCCCTAGGTGTCCTGTTTGCAAACTTCTACATGGGTACCATCGAGCAAAAAGTCTTAGTTGACATGAACTTGAAACCGGCCATATACTGCAGGTATGTTGACGACATTTTTACACAGGTACCTGATGTCAGACATCTGCAGGAGCTGAAGGAGGCGTTTGAGCAGAGTTCCGTGCTGCGTTTCACTTACGAGATGGAAAAGGATGGGAAGCTGCCCTTTCTAGATGTAACAGTCATGGAAAAGAGCGGAGGTTTCCACACTGCAGTCTACACTAAGGAAACGAACATAGGAATGTGCCTAAATGCCAACAGCGACTGCCCAGACAGGTACAGGAGGAGTGTTGTTAACGCATATGTCGACCGTGCTCTCAGCCACAGCTCAGAATGGAAGCAAGTCGACGAAGAACTCTGTAGGGTAAGGCAGGTCCTAGTCAACAACGGCTTCTCCAATGGTTTCGTCGAAGACATCATAAGAAGGAAAGTGAAACGCCATGCAACCTCTGAAGAGACAACTAACACAACACCTATACCCCCTATTAGACTATTTTACAGGAACTTCTTTTCCACAGCTCATAAAACGGAGGAAAGGGTCCTGAAAGATATTGTTAATAGAAACGTTATCCCTACAGACAAAAATCAGAGGATACAACTGACGATTTACTATAAAACCAGAAAAACGGCCAGCCTACTCATGAGAAACTCTCCAGACACAAAACAGAACGCTTTAAAAGAGACTAACGTCGTCTATGCCTTCAAATGCCCTCTTGGGGACTGTAAGCTCCAAAAAACCCAGTATATAGGCAAGACAACAACATCTCTTTCTAGGCGTTTAACGATGCATAAGCAACAGGGATCCATTAAGGAACATATAATCTCTTCCCACAACCAAACCATCGCCAGAGAAATCCTAGTAAATAACACAGAAATCATCGATAGATACAGCGATAGCAGGCAGCTTGACGTTTGCGAGGCACTACACATCAAGAAGTCAACACCAGCAATCAACAGCCAATTAATGCACAACTATATTCTACCCACCTCAAGACTCCGCTCCAATATAGAAGCATCAAGAAATATGGACCAATAGGCTTTCTACATACACTTCTATTCAATACCCATTGTTTCGTGTTCTGTCTTGTGTTGATGAAATTAATACCCTATTAATACCACCTCACCCCATCCACCTCACTAAAATGTAGATATAAAATCGGAGATGCGTAAGTTCTATTCAGTTGTGTATTTGTAAACTAGTCTTTGAAAATGTAATAAGTTTTACGAAACGCGCTCGTCTCGCATCAGACTAGAAATAAAAATGAATTTTGGAGAATTGATTTTTGATTTACCTCCAACAGTGAAAAGAAATGTACGAAAGATTGAGAAAATTCGTGTTAGAATTATTAATCTTACTTTTTCGGTCATATTTAATAATATATGTCTACAGGAAAGACTGCTACGAAAATATACTAATATATATATATATATATATATATATATATATATATATATATATATATATATATATATATATATATATATATATATATATATATATATATATATATATATATATATATATATATATATATATTAGTATATTTTCGTAGCAGTCTTTCCTGTAGACATATATTATTAAATATGACCGAAAAAGTAAGATTAATAATTCTAACACGAATTTTCTCAATCTTTCGTACATTACGCTTCACTGTTGGAGGTAAATCAAAAATCACTTCTCCAAAATTCATTTTTATTTCTAGTCTGACGCGACACGGGCGCGTTTCGTAAAACTTATTACATTTTCAAAGACTTCACAAATACACAACTGATTAGAACTTACGTATCTCTGATTTTATATCTACATTTGAGTGAGGTGGGAGGGGTGATGTGGCATTAACACAAGACAGAACAAGAGGGGATATTAATAGGGTATTAAAAGTATCAACACAAGACAGAACAGAAACAATGGGTATTGAATAGAAGTGTTTGTAGAAAGCCTATTGGTCCATATTTCTTGATGCTTCTATATTGGAGCGGAGTCTTGAGGTGGGTAGAATATAGTTGTGCAATAATTGGCTGTTGATTGCTGGTGTTGACTTCTTGATGTGTAGTGCCTCGCAAACGTCAAGCCGCCTGCTATCGCTGTATCTATATATATATATATATATATATATATATATATATATATATATATATATATATATATATATATATATATATATATATATATATATATATATATATATATATATATATATATATATATGTCGTACCTAGTAGCCAGAACGCACTTCTCAGCCTACTATGCAAGGCCCGATTTGCCTAATAAGCCAAGTTTTCCTGAATTAATACATTTTCTCTATTTTTTTTTTTTTTTATGAAATGATAAAGCTACCTAATTCATTATGTATGAGGTCAATTTTTTTTAATTGGAGTTAAAATTCACGTAGATATATGACCGAACCTAACCAACCCTACCTAACCTAACCTAACCTATCTTTATAGGTTAGGTTAGGTTAGGTAGCCGAAAAAGTTAGGTTAGGTTAGGTAGGTTAGGTAGTCGAAAAAGAATTAATTCATGAAAACTTGGCTTATTAGGCAAATCGGGCCTTGCATAGTAGGCTGAGAAGTGCGTTCTGGCTACTAGGTACGACATATATATATATATATATATATATATATATATATATATATATATATATATATATATATATATATATATATGTTTCATTGAATATGACCGCATATTCTGTATTTATTATTTTCTGGTTTATGGCTTCTATCCCTCTAACTATTTTCTTAGCATCAGGGCTTAATTGAAATAGGAGTTCTCCAAAACTCATTTTCGTACTTTTAAGGTGAAGAAAAGAAGTGAATTACTATAGAGTGTATTACACTTATTTGTATAATTTGCACGACGTTTCGAACCTCCATGGTTCATTCTCAAGTGAACAGATCTTTACAATACTAGTTGATTTTATACCCGCATTAGGTCAGGTGATAATACAATGAAGGTGAAAACATGGGGGGATACATAAGGGATAAACATAGGGGCTGCAGAAGGCTTATTGGCCCATACGAGGCATCTCCTATCTAAACACAAAGATTAATCCGGTGTAATTGGCCTGTTATGTTGGACATTGTCTTCTGTGTTGGCATCGATATGTTCTTGTCTTGTCCTTACTCTCATGGTGGGTAGAGTAAATAGTTCCGTGATTTGGGTGTTCATGGTAGGTCGCTCTATTATTATGTGAATTGCCTCAAGAATTTGTAATCTTCTTGAATCTTGGGTTTTGTCTATTATGCAAGTATTCTTGTTCAACATTTCTCTTGTTAGAGTAATGTCATGGGCTTGTCTCATGTGATTCCTAGGGGCACCAGATTGAAGATGGCATGTCAAACGCCTCGTCAGTTTGGTCGACGTCATACCTATGTACTTACATTGAAGGTTACATCCTTCGTGGGGGCAAGTGTACATGTATACAACGCTTGACTGCTGTAGAGGGTTCTACAGCAGTCAAGAGGGTAGAACTGCTGTAGAGGGTTCTACAGCAGTTCTACAGCATAGCTGCGGTTCTACAGCTATATATATATATATATATATATATATATATATATATATATATATATATATATATATATATTTATATATATATATATATATATATATATATATATATATATATATATATATATATATATATATATATAAACTCACACCCCAGAAGTGACTCGAACCCATACTCCCAGGAGCCACGCAACTGGTATGTACAAGACGCCTTAATCCACTTGACCATCACGACCGGACATAATGAGGTGATAGCCGAGGCTATCACCTCAAAGAATGTGCCCCAAAGAATGAGGTGATTTGGTAAAATGCTATGCCCAAGATTACTATCCGAGTGCCGGTGGTGGGGTGGTTCAAATAGCCTCGGCTATCACCTCATTATGTCCGGTCGTGATGGTCAAGTGGATTAAGGCGTCTTGTACATACCAGTTGCGTGGCTCCTGGGAGTATGGGTTCGAGTCACTTCTGGGGTGTGAGTTTTCAGTTGCATATTGTCCTGGGGACCATTCAGGCTTGTTCGCATATATATATATATATATATATATATATATATATATATATATATATATATATATATATATATATATTTATTTATTTATTTATTTATTTAGTGGAACCCCAGGTTACGAGCGTCCCTGGTTACGAGTTTTTTGGGTTACGATCAGGATTTCATCGGAAAATTTGCATCGGGATACGAGCGTTGCATCGGGTAACAAGTGTGTTGATATGCGTGCCGGCCGACCTAGTGCATGGTGGCATGGCGATCGCCCCTCAATTTTCAAGTACCTTCCGCCCAATGACTATCCCGCCTGAATTCTTCACAAGTATTTACAGTGTTTTGTCGGATATTTGATCATTTGAGCATAAAAGTTTTTATTATATATCTAGCAATAGGTCCCAAGAAAGCCAGTGATAAGGTTCAAGGCAAGAAATCGCACGTGAGGATGACAAAAGAAGAAAAAACAAGAGATAATTCAGAAGCATGAAAATGGTGCACGTGTTGTTGAACTTTGTAGGCAGTACAACTAACCCACGTCAACGATATGCACTATACTTGCCAAGAAAAAGAACATTATGAGTGCTAATGTGGCAAAAGGCGAATCAACAATCACGAAACGAAGACCACAAATCTTTGAGGGAGTTGAAAAGATGTTATTAATTTGGATACACAACAAGGAGTTAGCGGGTGATAGTGTTTTAGAGGCCATCATTTGTGACAAAGCCAGAGTATTGCACGAAGACCGTGTAAAGAAAACCCCTGGAACGCTTGCAGATTCGATAGACTTTATTTCAAGCAAGGGATGGTTTGACAATTTTAGCAAAAGGAGTGGTATTCATAGTGTTGTGAAGCATGGGGAGGCTGCTAGCTCAGACAATCCAGCAGCTGAAAGATTTATTGAAGAATTTACAGAGTTTGTAGAGGCTGAGGGATACCTACTGCAACAAGTGTTTAACTGTGATGAAAAAGGACTGTTCTGGAAAAGATTGTGTAAGAGGACATACATTACCAAGGAAGAAAAATCATTGCTTGGACGCAAGCCTATGAAAGATAGGTTTACGCTTGTGCTGTGTGGAAATGCGAGTGGCGTTTTGAAAAATAAACCCTTGCTTGTGTATCATTCTGAAAATTCAAGGGTTTTCAAAGAGTATAAAGTGCAGAAAAACCAGATGTGTATGATGTGGAAGGCTAATAATAAGGCATGGGTGACTAGGATTTTTTTTATGCAGTTGGTGAATGAAGTGGTGTGCCCTGCCATAGAAAAATATCTGCAGGAGAAAAGTTTGCCACTCAAGGCCCTGCTTCTCCTTGACAATGCTACAATGTTCCTGCTCATGCTCCAGGCTTGGAAAATGAATTGTTGAACAGATACAGTAATTTTCTTACAGTAAAGTTCCTTCCTCCTAACACCATACCTCTAATTCAGCCTATGGACCAGAAAATCCTAGCGAATTTTAAGAAACTTTATGAAAGGGCACTTTTCCGGAAATGTTTTGAAGTGACTGAAGCCACAAACCTCACCATCAAAGAGTTCTGGAAACACCATTTTAACATTTGTAGTGCTTTAAAACTCGTTGAAGTGACTCAGAGAACCCTGATCTCTGGCTGGAGATAATTCTGGCCTGAATGTCTGCCAGAACTAGACTTTGAGGGGTTTGAGCCTGTAAATGAAGTGCCTATTGTTGAGGAATTTGTTACTCTGGACCGGAGAATGGGCTTGGAATTAAATGGTGCTGATGTGGGGAGTTGGCGGAAGAACACAACGAAGAACTGACCACCGAAGAACTCCAAGCCCTTCAAAAGGAGCAGCAAGAAGAGGCACCTGAGGATATTTCTCCAGTGGAGGAGGAAGAGGCACAAGAGGATGTCCCTTCCGAAACCATTTGGAAGTGGTGTCAGATGTGAGACGAAATACAAACTTTTATTGAAACGACTCACCCAGAGAAAGCTTTAGTAGGCCGTTGAATTAATCTTTTCGATGACAATGTGTTGTCTCACTTCAGAGACATCTTGTGAAGAAGGGAAAGCAATCTTCAATGGATCGTTTTGTTGTTAGAAAATCGAGCAGTGAGTCACAACCAAGACCTAGTGGTATGCAGGCAAAACGTGCCAAAGAGTCCTCACCAGAAAAATCATTATTGCCTGATGTTATAATGGAAGGGAACTCCTATTCCAAACAGTACCACCTCTCCTCCTCCCCCTCCTCACCATCTTCCATATGCCAACAGCTGTCATCAGCAAGGGTAATAAGTAATAACTCAAACATATTTTTTTGTGTAGATTTTGATGAATTAGGAATGAAATTTAATTTGAAGAAAGGGTTTTGGGTAGTCAGGAACGGAATAATTCATTTTCCATTATTTCTTAAGGGGAAATTAGCTTCGGTTTATGAGTTTTCGGGTTACGAGCAGTCTCTAATTACGGATTAAACTCTTAAACGGAAGTAGTAGTAGGCATCCTTCAGTCTCGGGAGACAATGGAGTTGCGTCCTGGTTGTCAATCCTGGTGCAGCGTCTGGTGTGACTGATGAGGCCAATCCGAGAGTGGCAGTCCATCCCACACTGAGCACAAACGAAGTCCGATTCTGGTCTGTCTTCCTGGCTACCGGCTTTCTTTCTCTGTCTCTTTGCCTCCGATTTCTTGGCAAGTGACTCCTCGAACTTGGAGAGACCTCTTTGAACAGACTGCCTCCAGGCTGAACGGTCTACAGCCAGTGTCTCCTACATAGCAAGATCGACGTCCATGGCTTTCAGATCCGTCTTGCATACGTCTTTGTACCGTAGCTGGGGCTTGCCTGTTGGACGCTTTCCCTGCATCAGTTCTCCATACAGGAGATCCTTGCGGATCCTGCCGTCGCCCATTCGCACAACGTGCCCGAGCCAGTGCATTCATCTCTGTTTCAGCATTGTGTACATGCTGGTGATTCTTGCTCTCCCCAGGACATTGTTGTTTGTCACCTTGTCCTGCCAGGTGATGTCCAAGATGTGTCGAAGACAGTGCATGTGGTAGGCATTCAGCTGTCTTTCCTGACGGGCGCAGAGTGTCCAAGACTCTCTGCCATAAAGGAAAGTACTCAAGGACACAGGCTCTGTAAACCTGAATCTTTGTATACTCAGTCAGCCTATTGTTGGCCCACACTCTCTTTGTCTGTCTGGTCATGGTAGTAGATGCCTTACCGATGCGTTTGTTTAGCTCCGTATCAAGAGAGAGGGAGTCAGAGACTGTGGAGCCAAGGTACACGAAGTCGTGAACGACTTCCAGTTCGGAATCGGAGATGCCGATATCAGGTGGATAGTCCACTCCTTGTCCCATGACTTGTGTTTTCTTCAGGCTGATGGTGAGTCTGAAAACCTGACAGGCCTCGCTAAAGCGAGTCATGAGCCATTGGAGGTCTTCGGCTGAGTGGGGCAGTGACTGTTGCGTCGTCGGCAAAAAGGAAGTCGCGCAGACACCTCAGCCGAACCTTCGTCTTGGCTCTCAGCCTGGCGAGGTTAAAGAGCTTTCCATCCAACCTGGTCCGGAGGTAAATGCCTTCCGTGGCAGATCCGAAGGAGTCCTGCAGCATAACTGCGAAGGAAATCCCAAATAGGGTTGGAGCCAGTACGCAGCCCTGCTTTACTCCACTTTGGATGTCAAAGGCGTCTGATGTTAGGCCATCAAAGACCACGGTGCCCATCATGTTCTCATGGAAAGATCTGATGATGCTG
This sequence comes from Procambarus clarkii, assembly GCF_040958095.1. NCBI lineage: Eukaryota > Metazoa > Arthropoda > Malacostraca > Decapoda > Cambaridae > Procambarus > Procambarus clarkii. The sequence goes on along the minus strand of NC_091174.1, from coordinate 34,199,233 downwards.
AGGAGCCTGGGTGGGCATCTGATCTTAAGAGGATCTTGAACGGGCCATCCCTGCTGACGAGGTCAAAAGCCTTCGTTAGATCTATGAAGGCTACGAAGAGTGGTTGCTTCTGTTCCCTGCATTTCTCCTGCAGTTGTCTGAGGGAAAAGACCATGTCAATGTTGGACCTGTTAGTTCTGAATCCGCATTGTGATTCTTGTTGCAGTCGCCCCTGTAATCTTTATTCTTATACAGCGTGACGATGTTGGCATTCCTCATGTCCTGTGGCACCTCGCCTTCTTCCCAGCAGGGGCAGAGAATTTCATGCACCTCCATGAGCAGGCTACCTCTGCAGCACTTCAAGGTCTCAGCAGGAATGCCATCTTTGCCAGGAGCTTTGCCAGAAGCAAGGGGCCTCGCTGAGTTCTTCGAGGGTCGGTTCGCTGTCGAGCTCCATAAACACAGGCAGGCACTCAATGGCGCTCAGGGTGTCATCGGTGACCACATTCTCCCTGGCGTATAGCTCAGAGTAGTGCTCGACCCACCGCTTCAGCTGCAGTGTCTGGTCCTGAATCACCTCGCCAGTGGCAGATTTCAGAGGAGCGGTCTTCTTCTGGATTGGGCCGAGGGTCTGTTTGATGCCGTCATACATTCCCCATACATTGACTGTATTCGCTTCAGTCTGTATCTGGGAGCAGAGCTGGAGGCAATAGTTGTTGGCACATCGCCTGGCGCTCTGCTGTACTTTGCAGCGGACGGCCCGAAGGATCTGTAAGTTGCACTGACTTGGGCAGGCTTTGTAGGCTGCCAAGGCGTTTCTCTTCTCTTCTATGACAGGTGTCATCTTTTCTGAGTGAGCCTTGAACCAGTCTGCCGATCTGCTGGTGTTCTTGCCAAAGGTGGAAATGGCAGCGTTGAACACAGCGTCTCTGAAGTGCTCCCATCTTTTACAGGCAGTAACCCCAGCTGGGCCAGGGAGAGCTTCCTCGAGCACGTGTGCAAAATCTTCCACCTTGTCCTGATTGCGGATCTTGGTGGTGTCGATGCGAGGTCTGCCCGCCTTTTTTGAGTGATGAATCTTCTTTGTTTGCATCTTGACCCTGCTACATACCAGGGAGTGGTCGGTGTCACAGACAGCACTCTGGTAGCTATGCGTAATCTTGATGCTGGGTAGACTTGCACGCCTGGTAAGAATCAGGTCAAGCTGGTGCCAGTGCTTGGATCTGGGGTGTCTCCAAGATACTCGGTGTTGAGGCTTTGTGTCGAAGAACGTGTTGGTGACACAGAGACCATGAAGGCAGCAAAGTTCTAGCAGATGTTGCCCGTTCTCATTCATCCTTCCTATGCCGAATTAACCCAGACAAGTGGACTAAATGTTGTGATCGGCACCCACTCTGGCATTGAAGTCGCCGAGGATGAACAGTGGCTCCTTCTCGCTATGACTCTGTTGAGGTCATCGTAGAATTTTTCCTTTGCCTCTGCTGGAGAAGTCAGGGTTGGTGCATATGCACTAATTACATTCACTGGTCCTGTTTGGGAGTCCAGTTGCAGAGACAGTGCATAATGTGAGAGTTGCAGAGTTGCATAATGTGTCCCAACAGTGCATTCCTGACGGCAAATCCCACACCATGTTCTCTGGTCTCATCTGGAGGTTTTCCTTGCCAGAAGAAAGAGAAGGTCCTCTCTCTCACAGATCCTGATCCTGGGAGCCTGGTCTCTTGGAGAGCAACAATATCCATCTGCAGTTTGCTCAGCTCTCTATCGATAATTGCTGTTTTTCGGGCGTCATTGATTTTTTGCAGGTCATCGGAGAAACCTGGTGTCAGTGTACTGACGTTCCATGTGCCCAACTTTGGGGCAGTTGATATTTTCTTTTTAGGTTTGGTATTGCTTGGTGCAAAGTTGTCGGGCCGCTTGTCGGTTTTCACCCTAAACCCCACTCACCCAGTGAGGTTAATGGATCGTGGCGAGGCAACACCTTATTGGCTGGGGTTTGCCCAGCTTGAGGCGGGTGGTAGCTGCCCAGTTGGGCGTGATGACCCCTCACACCGTCGGAAGCAACCCCTGGCGTCACACTCTTCGCCAATTGAGCAGAAGACTTAAAACTGGTAGATTGTCGCTTTCCGTGTTGGTTCGATGCTGTGAGGCGAAGCTGGAGTGTCCTCTCTAGGGCGCAAAACCTGGGTAGGTAGATATGGAGAAGAAGCTGTTACCCATGCAGCTGGTCTTCCCCTCTCCACGTTGCTGAAATTATCCAATGGAAAGGCAAATGCCAATACACATGGTTCCAGCACCGTCGCAGGAGCTGCCAGAACGAGGTCTAAATCAACAACAAACTGCCTTAGGGGCTCCAACTCCGGATTTTTCCTCGAGGTTGACTCCTGAGGCCTTTCCCAAAAAAGGAGTATGGCCGCAAGGCAGCGGAGGTTTAAAACTAGGGTTTTTCTTTCCCTAGATGGGCTGCCTTCCCAGGCTATCGAGTCCCATCTACCCGGAGCAGCTGGTTTTAAGGCGCCAGAGGCACGCCCTCGCCCCTTCTCCTGTCGGTAAAAGCAGTTCCGCCGGACTTAAAGACTAAGCCTATTTGAGATGCATGCCGTATAGGAGCTTTTATAGGTCATGGGAGCTCGTCCCCTATTACCACTCCTTTGCTATGAACACCCCTTGGAACCGAAGTACCCCTTTATATATATATATATATATATATATATATATATATATATATATATATATATATATATATATATATATATATATACATATATATATATATATATATATATATATATATATATATATATATATATATATATATATATATATATATATATATATATATATATATATATATGTCGTACCTAGTAGCCAGAACGCACTTCTCAGCCTACTACGCAAGGCCCGATTTGCCTAATAAGCCAAGTTTTAATGAATTAATATATTTTCTCTAACTTTTTTCTTATGAAATGATAAAGCTACCCTTTTCATTATGTATGAGGTCATTTTTTTTATTGGAGTTAAAATTAACGTAGATATATGACCGAACCTAACCAACCCTACCTAACCTAACCTAACCTATCTTTAAAGGTTAGGTTAGGTTAGGTAGCCGAAAAAGTTAGGTTAGGTTAGGTTAGGTAGGTTAGGTAGTCGAAAAACAATTAATTCATGAAAATTTGGCTTATTAGGCAAATCGGGCCTTGCGTAGTAGGCTGAGAAGTGCGTTCTGGCTACTAGGTACGACATATATATATATATATATATATATATATATATATATATATATATATATATATATATATATATATATATATATATATATATATATATATATATATATATATATATACATAATCGGTTTGCACAAACATGCAAGCCGATAATATCACAAAGAACTCTTCCCATGAAAGATTCAAACCTAGACAGACAGGAGCAATGAAACTCCTTGACAAGTCTGGAACTCTAACCAAATGGCTATTAGAGTGTTAAAAGTCACTGAAAGCCTAAGCTACTCTATGACCCAACAGCACTAAGGAAACCACAGACCAGAAGTTCGTTTTCATTGACACAATTTACTTAGTGCTCTAATACGAGCCACAATTTTTCAACAATAACTTGTACAAACACGCTAGCTGATTACATCACAAAGGACTCCTACCGTGAAAGGTTCACACCTAAACTCAAAGAAGCAATGCAACATCTTGACAAGTCCAGTACTCTGACTAAACGTCTACTAGACTGTTCTTTCACGGGAGGGGTCTTTTGTGAGGGATGAAGGAAAGCGCCGAAAGATATTATTGATATGAACAATATCTCCTCAGACACCAACTGGAATATACAATTAACAATATATTACTAAAACAAGAAGACACCAGCATGGAAAAATGTTCCGCAGGTCATGCAGGGATAACACCCCGTTGGGCATGCATGCACTATGCGCTGAAGAGCATGCATGTAAAAAGACTCGATGTGCATGCGGGCACAATTCCCAGCTGGGCATGCAGGAACAGTGCCCTTCCAGACATACTGGGGCAATGTCCCGGCGGTTAGGCGGGAACAGTGTCCTTCCTTGCACTATTCCTTCCTACATCTACATAAATAAAAATGCAAATATTCGTTTGTTCAAAATCGCTACTCCCTGAAAGTTCCTCAAAGATTACTTTGAAATTTTCATACAACATTCCATTTGCATCCGAGTGAGTTTTTATAGTTTTTATAGTTTGACATACTATACAGATGTCACGTCTGTGATGGAAAAAAACAGGCTTTTTTTAAAACTATGTTTTTCATTTGTTTTTCATGTGAGTGAAATCTTCGTAGCCTCTTTACCGATTGCTTTGAAATTTTGACACAACGTTGCATTCGAATATGTGCAGGTTTTTATATACCTAGTATATATATATGCATCACCTGTGACAGGATAAAAAACAAGCTTTTTTATAAAACAGTTCCATCTGTTGGACATAAGAGCAACACACACTGTAATCTCCAAAAGTTCTTCACCAAATGCTTTGAAATTTTGACTCAACGTTCCATTCACATACGTGCATGTTATTATATATCTATTATATAAATGCCTCACCTGTGACAGGTAAAAATATGTTGCTGTTTTTAAACAGCAACATCTGTTGCACGTAATAGCGACACATGCTATACTAAATATGTTATGATTCCATTTGTATGTTTCCAATTTCACTGATAAATTAAATTTTCATAGATTACGATTTATTTTCATTTTGATATAATTATTTTGCGACACTGCATTAGAATTGAGCTGTGTTGTTTACCATACCATTCATTTCATAATTAAAAGCATAGATGCCACAACTGTGACAGGTAAAAACATTCTTTTTTTAAGAAACAGTACCATCTGTTGCATGTAAGAACAACAAATGCTATACTAAATATGTTACGATTCCCTTTCAATGTTTCCGATTGCATTGACAAATGAAATTTTCATAGATTTTGATTTATTTTCATTTTGCTTTTCTTACTTTGTGTGACATTGAGTTAGAATTGCCCTGTGTTCTTTGCTGTACCATTCATTTTGTGAGTATAAGTAAAGATGCCACACCTGTGACTGGTAAAACCATGCTTTTTTTAAAAAAACAGCACCATCTGTTGCATGTAAGAGCTACACATGCTATACCTCTAATATTACGATTCCATTTCAATGTTTTCGATTTCACTGATAAATAGAATTTTCATAGATTTTTATTTATTTTTATTTTGATTCAGTTATTTTGTCTGACATTACGCTGGAACTGAGCTGTATTGTTTACCATGCCATTCATTTCGTGGGTATAGATTATTTTTTATATTTTTTAATTGTATCTCATTTCGTTCTTTTAACTGTTTTTCTTATATTTCAGTGATTGGAACATCAGATCATTTGGGAATGCATCGGACGAGGGAGTGGGGAATAGTGGGGGAGGACGAGGGGATGGGCGGGGAGATGGTGAGGAGGATCAGTGGACAGATGAGGGGGAAATGGTGGGGAGGACGACGGGACGGGGGTGTTGGGAATGGTGGGGACGAGGGGGGACGGTGGAGTTTGGATGTTGGGGACGATAAGACAGGGGAATGGAGAATGGTGGGGAGGACAAGGAGACAGGAGAGTGGGGGAGGAAGATTCGAAAGGGGGAAGTGGATATGGTTAGGAGGAAAATGGGATGCTTGAGTGGGGGATGATGGGGAGGACAAAGGAACGGGGGAGAGGGGGAATGGTGGGGAGGACGATGTGACGGGTGAGTGGTGAATGCATAGGAGGACGAGGGGGATGGGGGAGTGAGGAATGGTTGAGACAAGAGGGGACGGGGGCGGAGGGAATGGTGGGGAGGACTGGGAGACAGGGGAAGGTTGCTGTGGCTCAGCAAAGCGTTTCCCGGGTGCTGCTAGTCTTAAATAAAAATCTATAATAATACATAAAATAATATTCCTTCTTGAGAGTCTGCACCCATGTCGACAGGCAGTTCGAATTACATATGTTATATGTTTGAGAATAAGACACTGATATAACCTAACCAAACCTAACATAAGCCCACCTAACGTAATCTATCCTAACCAAACCTAACCATAGAAATGGAATAGATAATAGCACTAATTATGTAATGGTTTTGAAGTGATTAGCACGAGGGTACAAGACCCTCAGGACAGGTTGTGCTCCCACATGATCTAACATCCAGTGATGGCATCTGGGTGCTGCAGTAAAGAGTATTTGCAGTTGATTTGTTAATTATTGTTGCACTCATATTGACTGACGAGTTTTGAACATAGATATTGTATTATTGACAGTTATATATACCATGTGGAATAATGTTTTTTCCATTCTCAGCTAAATGGCTGCAGCTACATCGACAAAATTCCTGATCTTGAAGACATTTGTCTGGATTAATGGAAAATATGTAGAGACTATTTTTTTAACATTTTAGGAACAAATATGTTTTATCAGTGGGTAAGGGACTATGTTTTATCAGAGATTTCTTCTGCCTGTTGTAGAGAACATGTCATGTTTTATACGATCACTACTCTTGCTAAAGGCTATTATTAATGGAGAATCACATTACAAAATTAGGAAAATAATCACCTACATGATTTTATATTTACGTAATCGAAATATATGTTTATATATTCAAATTTAATTTTACTTACAAGAATATACATTAAAATTAAAAATTTAAAAAATCTCTTTAGAAACTCACGTAAAATTTGATGTGTTTGCCAGAAGTTGAAATACGTTTGCCAAGGGGCCATGGAATCTGAGTCTCTTTCCACCACGAGCTGTGTGATCCTCCACCACCACTACCTTGTGAGAGGGAAAGGGCTCCGACACAGCGACTAGATTTGGTCCATAAAAGAGCCTGAAAATAATGAAGCTTGTAGATTTAAGTTTTTATTAAAAGTAAATATTAATACAAACATAAAATTGGGTAAAAAAAAATTATAATTTAAATTTTTTAAAATTCTCATTCTTAATACATAAGAGTATAAACAGTGATAGATTTAAGGCTATTAGATTTACAGTGAATGTGAGAATTATGTCTATTGAAAATACTATTTATTAACTGTTTTTTAGAATATAGTAATTTGAAGCAAAACCTAAAAACTCCATTACCATATTGATCCCTCTCAGTAATTCCTGTTGCTCATCACCTCTCCATTATTCATTCTTCACTCCCTGACCCTACGTTCAGTTCCTGATCCCATTCTGCTAATTCCTCCCAGGGAAGGAAGAGTATAATTTCCTCCCAGGGAAATTACACTCGTACATCCAACAGTGACATTGTACAAAGTGTTGTTTACATTTGTACATCCAACAGTGCCAGCGTACAAAATGTTGTTTACACTTGAACATTCAACTGTGCCTGTGTAATAAGTTTTTTTTTACACTTGTATATCCAAAAGAGCCAGTGGACCAAGTGTTGTTTACATTTGAACATCTAACAGTGCCAGCGTACGAAATAATGCAGTTGTACAAAAAACAGTGCCAGAGTACTGAATGTTGTTTGTACCTGAACATCCAACTGTGCCAGTGTACAAAGTTTTTTTTATACTTGTACATCAATCAGAGCCTGTGTACTAAGTGTGGTTTACTCTTTAAAATCCAACAGTGCCAATGTACTAAAAGTTGTTTACACTTGTACATCCAACAGTGATAGCGTTTTAAATGATATTTGCACTTGTATGTCTAACAGTGCCAGCATAATGAGCATTGTTTACACTTGTACATCAAACTGTGCCAGTAAGTGAACGGTCTTTACACTGGTACATTCAACAGTGCAACCGTACTAAGTGATCTTTACACTAGTACATCCAACACAAGAGGCGTACTAGATGTTGTTTACACTTTTATATCCAACAGTGACAGCGTATTAAGTGTTGTTTAAACTTGTGCATCCAGCAGTGCCAGCATCATAAGTGGAACTTACACATGTACATCAAATAGTGCCAGAGTTCTATGTTATGATTACAGTTGAATATCTTACAGTGATGGCGTTCTAAGTATTGCTTACACTTGAACATCCAACCGGGCTAGCGTACTAAGTATTGTTTACAAATTAACCACCAAAAGTGCCAGCGTACTAATTGTTGTGTACACTTAAACATCAACCAGTTCCAGTGTACTAAATGCTGTTTACACTTGTACATCCATCAGTGTCAGAGTAATAAGTGTCGTTTACACGAGAACATTCAACTGTGCCAGTGTACTTAGTGTTTCATACACGTGTACATCCAAATGACAGCGTTATAATTCTTACTTACCCCTTGTAAATCTAACAGTGCCGGCACTCTAAGTGAAGTTCACACTTTTTCGTCTAACAGTGTTATCATTCTAAGTGTTGTTTACACTTCATAATTCAGTAGTGTAAACACCCTAAATGATGATTAAAATTGTACATCCAGCAGTGCCAGGATAATAGTTTTTTTACACATTAACATCCAACAGTGCCAGCAAACTAAGTGATGTTTTACCATGTAGCACAGTCGATTAAGGTCTGTCTGGGATCCTTTCAAACGTAGGTTTGAACACTCATCACAGCCTTTGTGGATTTGTTCATTTGATGCATCACGCTATTGTGATTTCTGTGTGTAATGAAGTAAGGACAAAGAGGTAGAACAGCTTATTGACAGAGCTCGGGTGCACAGGGGAATTGTTTAAAACTTTATTTTGTATCACAATAAGATTTCAAATTTTGTAATTTTGCCCCGAGGGGCGAGTTTATTGGGCAGCGCCACTCATCCTATGGTGACATATCACCATAGCAGCATGTATAACACTTCCGAAAATGAAGAAACCCCGCTGAGTTGTTCATCCTGTCACATGTACCTAGACACAGCTGGGACTTGCTTAACTGTCTCAAGTGAATAGCTCCTCAAACAAGAAGATTAACATCTGTCAACTCTTAAATGCTTAAGTTATCTTACGGGTGCAAAATGGGGGGAATCTTTTAAGAACAGTATCAATATTTGACAAAGAGTGTTTTCCTAACTCAAACAATGTGGGGTTTGATTATTCTACACATATTTCAAATGTCTCTCGGATGTTCACATGCACGTAGAAAGTGCTCAAGGTGGTGTTCGTCACTCTCATCACAGATTCTGCAACTTCGCTGATCAACTGTTGTTTCCATTCAGTATCTCCATGGATATTCTCGCGAGACGGATTCTCACTATTACTGATTCTCTCATTCGTCCTCCTCCTCCTCTTCGTTCATAATGATTGGAATTGCCAGCTGCAACCATGTTGTACCAGCGTACAGATTCACTGGTTTGTACTTTTATCCTCCTTTCCTCAGTTACCTTGTTACTGTGATGTTGTCTGATAATACCTCTAATTTGTAGTAGAGTCTTGGGTATGAAGTATTCAATATGGTCTCCTTCTGCGCCTTCAGCAGCCAGCACATCTACTCGTTCATTCCTACACATTTCAAAATGGGAGGGGATCCCCAGAAACTTGATAACTCTTCCCTGATTGGTAAGTACTCTCACAGCTCTCTTGATTTCAGCGACTATTGCAAGATTTTCTGCCCGATTTTTACTTAGGCTTTGCAGTGCTGCTTTTGAATCAGTGCAAATCACTGCACCATTAGTGTTCCGTTCAAGAAATCTTAGCGCCATAACAATGACAGTTAGCTCTGCTTGTGTTGAAGAGGCATAGTTCTCAATACGCGCTTTTCTTCATTTCTGCGTTGTAAAGTATTATCCTTAATTACCGTGCATGCTGCACCAGCCCTGCCATTAGCAGGATTAGATGACCCGTCAGTGTGGATTTGATTTAGTTCATCTCCGGCTTCTTTATAAATTTCCTTGAGATACTTGTGCCTCATTTCTTGTGGTATCATGTTGGATTTTTTCGTTGCCATTTCAATGATGATAATCCTGCATGAATCATCCTTCCAGGGAGGTAACCTCTCTACAGGCATGAGCTAACGGGCTTGCTCAAGCAGGTGAAGTTCTTCGAGGTAGCAGACTGATCTGTGATGCCATTTTTTTCTTCTATTGATTTACCCTGAAAGTATCACAGAACTCAGGTTTTTCTTAGCAATATCATTGAAATGGGGATCTCTGGCTATCCTAATTGCAAGCTTAGCATTCAGCTCCTTAATTCTGCTTTTAACACTGAGGAGGGACAACTCTCGTAGATTAGACGTTTTGACAGTTCTTGGAATTCCAAGAATGATTGTCATGGCTTCATTTTGAAAGCCTTCAAGCCTTTTCATATCGCGTTGGGAGTAGGTGCACAAAACTGGTGCGGCATAGTCTAAGACGGAGCGTACATAGGCTGTGTACATCATTTTAAGCACGGGAATACAGACTTCATGTCCATTCCAGGTCATAGCTTTCAGTACCCTGAGTCGACTTTTGCATGTTCCTATGTGTTGATTGAGCTCCTTCTTCTTCCCCCTTGTTAGAGCCAACAGTCACGCCAAGGTGCCGATAGTGGTCAACCCATTTAAGTGTTCCACCATTAATTTGCAGTTCTTTATTTGCTCCCCACTTGTGATGGGAGTGTGCCTTCGTCTTGTTTGAAGAGAGAGCGAAACCGAGCTCAATATATTTCCTTGCAAGGAGTTCAATGGACTGTTTAATTTTTCCCAATGTGGGAGCATGTATTAGGACATCATCCGCATATCCTACTTGTTGTTCTCCTTCCGGAAAATCAATATTTTCAATGCCGTTCATAAGTACATTGAATAGTGTAGAGCTTAAGACTCCTCCATGGGAGGTCCCGAGTTCCAAATTCATTGTTCTGGAGACTGCTCCACTGAAGCAAACCATGGCTTTCCTCCCTGTGAGGTAGTCTTCAACCCATTTCACGAGTCTTCCCTTGACACCCATGCATGCAAGCTCGTCCAGGATCGCAATCCCCTGCGCTTTGTCGAAGGCTCTTTTGATGTCAACAAATACAGAGTAACTAGCCGTGTCATTGGCCAAGTAATTAACTATACAGATTGCTGTTCTCCGTCCTTTAACAAATACATTGACCCTCTTCCCTAACCTGCCTATTTTGTGCAGCAGTCGGTTTAGGATGATCCTTTCAAGCATCTTTCAAATGCATGACACAAGACTAATAGGTCTGTATTTGCCAGGGTGATTGGGCTTCGGTATGGGAACAATTATTGCGTGTTTCCATTATGTGGGCAACACTCCACTAAGGAATGACTTGTTAAACAGGTGGAGCAGTGGATCCCCAGACACTTCACACAGTGCATTGAGTATGTCGTAGGTGACGCCATCTTCACCAGGTACTGTACCTTTACCCTTTTTCATAGCGCCCCTTACTTCCTGGGCTGTGATCGGTTCCCTATATTCGTCATCACTAGACAGTGCTATTGTTATCTTAATTCTTCTGTCATCCTGTCGCAGGAGCTGCTGATTTCTGCTGGGAGGGAGGAGGAGGAGGAGGATGCATCACTCCACTTGGGAATTAGTTCTTCAGCCTTACCCTGGGGGTCTTTGTGAGCCGCAGGCCGGGCTTTGCCCCCCCTCTAAATTTTTGCCCACACTTGTCTTGCAGATGTTTCTCTTCTAATATAGCTAGTGAACTCAACACACCGATAGTGTGCTGCTAGGGGCACCTCTGGGCTAGAACGCCATTGAGGTAGTCCTCGAAGAAAAGCTTAAAGACCTGAGGAGGATGGAGGCGCGAATAGGGGCTTTGGATTCTCACGATGCTTTGTGCCTTCTTACAAGGTGCCTGGCCTTGCCCAGACTTACCTATTTCCTCAGGTGTGCTCCTTCCTTTGACAGCCCAAAATTAACGGAATACGACTCACTCCTAAAGACAATAACTATGAAAGTGTTAAACCTCTCACTGCAAGATGACCAGTGGGACCAAGCAACGCTCCCAGTTATACTCGGGGGTATAGGTATTCACAAGGCGACACAGTTAGCATTGCCGGCATTCTTATCCTCGACCAGTGCTACAAGTGAATTAGTGAAGGAAATACTACCAGAATACCTAAGGAACTCCATTGGGATTCTTGATCCCAAATTTGTGGAAGGAGCTGGTCAGTGGGACACTCTTGCCAATTCACACAACCGACCAACTTTTCCAAACGACGGTAAACAGGCCAAATGGGATAGCCCCATTGTGGAGAACATCGCCAAAGCACTGCTGGACGCAGCTTCTCAGAAGGACAGAGTGCGTCTCCTAGCTGTGCAAGCCCCCCATGCTTGGGACTTCCTGTTGGCAGTCCCTAATTCCGCCTTGGGCACCCGCCTGGACCATCGAGCCCTAGGTATTGGTGTTGCTCTGCGCCTTGCCGCCCCTATCTCCACCGAGCACCGGTGTGTTTGCAGCCATGCGCGGGCAGACCAATACGGCAGCCATGGTCTCATCTGTCGTAAGACACAGGGAAAGATTGCCAGACACGAAGCAGTCAATGACATCATCAAGAGAAGTTTGGCTACAGCTGGGTGTCCAGCACAAAGGGAACCCCAGTTGTGCAGACCTGACAACAGCCAAAAACGCCCAGATGGAGTCACCCTGCAGCCATGGAGGGAAAGTAAACAGGTCGTATGGGATTACACCTGTGCATCTACATTGGCTAATACCTATTAACGTTACAGCTCAGCGGAGGGAGGTGGGGCAGCCACCTTCAGGGAGACCCAGAAAATCAACAAGTACAGAGACCTAGAACGTTGTTACAGGTTCGTGCCGATAGGCTCTGAGACTCTGGGCGCCTGGGGTAAATGTGCACTAAAGTTTTTAAAGGAGGTTGGTGAGGAACTCATTGGGAAAACTAGAAACCTACGAGCAGCCAGTTTCCTGTTCCAGCGCCTCAGTGTCGCAGTTCAGAGGGGAAATGCGTGCTGTATCCTGGGTACGCACCCGACCTCCACTGAGCTGGACGAGGTCTTCGAACACTGATTGCTTAATTGTTATATATTTGTGTGTGAGTGTGTGTTCTCAGTAAACTGTAGCATTGCAATAAAATAAAACAAAACATACAAAAAATATAGGGGTGGTAGGAGATATAGGGGTGTATGTTTCAGTATTATGATATACATGAAGCTAGTAATGTTTATCGCTGTAGTCGGTATTGAAGATTATATAATCCTGCAGTGTTGGTACCGGTGTTGCTGCACTAGGTGACAGCAGCCAGATAGTAAGTAAGTAATTATCAAAAGAAGGCACCAAACGGGGAAGGCTATGGAGCACCATGAAATGTGCGGGATAATCAGAGGGCGCTAAATATCACCAAGGATGCCAATACGAGAACAGAAACGCATAAGGCGGACGATATCACAAGTATCCGAGTCACCAAGAGTTCTATCGAGGGACTAACGACCGTGAGTGACGGTCGGAAAACAAGACACATGCTCATCCTGGAAGTCAGGACATTCAACAAGGATATGCACGACCGTAAAAGGGACAATGCAATTTGGACAATATGGAACCGGGCGGCGCTCCATTAAGTGACCGTGAGTTAAACAGGTAGGGCGAATACGTAACCTAGCTAGAGCCTTTTCCCACCTCCGGTTACGATGGTAGGAGGGAGGCCACTGGAACACACGACTCTTAAGTGTACACAGTTTGTTACCAATAACCAGGAGGGAGACCTGTCGGCACAGGAGGCAAAGGAATAGGGCAGGATTTTTTTTTTATTATTATTTTCTACCACAGACGTGGCCACACATTTACAATGCTAACCAGCATATATACATTTTCTTCTGTCCTCCATGGACAGGGTTAGAGATGTGTTAAACATATAGTTCAAGAGTGTATTGAACAATCAACCACAGAAGGTGATTCGGTGCTTTTAAAATGCTAAGCTAACCTACGTAAGTAAATACATAGATACACAGATTTACGTATGCCCTACATAAAGTGTTCGATGTGTCTTTTACATAGTGTCATTAATGTGCATTTACAAAAGTGAAATGTAATTCTGATCAGCTTCCATATATACTTTATACACATACATATACATACACATATACTACATATACATATATACATACATATATACACACACACATGCATTCACATACACTTGTCTCTTTTACTCTGACAGGGTGAGATAGCTGATAGGGAAACTAGTGTGCAATTAAGCACTTAATAACTGAAGGTGATGAAGGTACTCTTACAAGCTCAGGTTATATAGTTACATCATATACATACATTGTATAATTGATACATTACATGGTTAATCTTGGGTACAAGTCCAATATATCATCAAGTGTTCCAGTACTCATATAGTAATTACACAGTTCAGCATACCTTAGCCCAGGAGGGCGAAAGTCAGTCAATATGGGACATTCTACAATATAATGTTCAAGAGAGTGCATGTTTTCTCTTTCACAAAGTTGACACATTGTGTACTCGACATTTGGGTTTTGAGAAAGCTGCCAGATACGTCTATATCCCAGGCTTATTCTGGCCACTATAACATCACATTGCCGGGTTCTTGTTCTATTAGTCCCATATGTGAATGTTTCCTCACGATATCTATCACAATATTTAATGTTACAACTTTCTGGTCTTTGTGAATTTGTTAGGTCTGTGATATTTTCATTAGATAGGGAAGGAGGTGGTGGGTGTTGTTGGGTTTAGGGCCTAGAAACGGTTGTGAGACTGAGGACGACGGTAAGGACGAGGAGAGGTAGAACGCAACACGCGAGCATAGGATACGCCCGCGGAAGGGATGAGACGACGAACTTAGCGTCTCGCTTCAGGAAAAGACAGACGATCACGGTGCTTCAAGTTGAGGACGGCTTCCTCGAGTTTATAGTGTATACACGAGCGTGAGAAAGTACGGTGGGCCTCACCGCAATTGAGGCAGCGAGCCTGGGGAGAAGTGCACTCGGACTTAGAATGACTATCGTCCCCCACACATGGGGCATAGATACACCGTAATTGTGCATTTGAGGACATCGTACCCGAACTTCCAACACTTATTGCAAAATCTAGGAGAGGGAATGTACTCCTGAACGGAGCATCTGGCACCAGCAAGAATAATAGAGGGCGACAGGGCCCTACTATCAAAGGTGATTTTAACAACTCGAAGGGGCTGACGGCGACGAACACGAGGGGTCAAGTAAACGTGTCTACCTGGAGGACAGAATGGCTGTGGGCTTCGAGGATATGTATAACATCCTCATGGCAAATCTTTGAGGTCCCGAACACCAGTTGCAACATGGTGTGGGAGGAGAACAGTGCCCACACTGGCATTTAATTGAGCGTTTTTGGAGACCCGAACAGGGGTCTCTCCAATGAAGGACAAAGCCGCTAAGCGAGTAGCTGCATGCTGAGAAGGAGCAGCGATGACACACGTACCGTAACTGGTGGAGTTAAAAGTATCAGAGGCATTTACTGAATCAACAAGGTGTTTATGGAGGGAGAAATCGTCAGGAGGAGTAGAACCAAGATGGTGGAGATCAAAGTATTTAGCCCACGTAGCGGGACCAAACAAGGCGTTGTAAGTATTAGTATGGGAAGGGATCGCACGAGTGCGGCCGTGGCGGGGACGGGGTTGACAACCCCCAGAGAGAGAAGGGGTAAAAGATGCAGTAGTCACAATGAGTGACGGAGCCGTGCCAGGGGACGAGGTGGTCACTACTGGGGGCTGGGAACTCGACCATACCGCAGAGGAGGGAGGAGAGTAGTCAGCGGGTCGGAGCCCATTGCAGCGGGGGCTACAGGGCCTGGTCTTCCAACACAGTCCGACTCGGGGGCTTGGTCGCCCACCCCACTAGCCTGAGAAGGAACAAGGGAAACATTATCAGCCATGAAAACGAGGAAAACTTTCATTCACGAATGTGCCCCCACACCACCCAATGAGCAACAGTTAGAGGCAGGACACCCAACAAAGAAGCTATCGCCGATCTTGCCGGGGCCCCCCAGGGGGGCGTCGTGAGTATACGCCCCACAAACGCCACCTTAAGAACCGTGAATCCGTCGAAATCGGGGGTTCAGTGACGAAAGGAGGATTGACAATAAAAGGTTCCCCCTCGCTCTCGACGTCAGGTACTACAGTTCTACAGGTGCAAGTGTATGCCTCCTCAGACACCCGGGCGTCAAAATAGAAGAAGTCCAAGAGAATAATCAAAACAAGCAAAAGGTCGGCAGGAAATCACAATTAGAAAGGAGAAGAGGGGGAGGGGGAGAAAAACGAAACACAACGAAAAGGAAAAGAGATCTGGCAAAATTGGCAAAGACAGCAGCCGAAGCATAAGGCTCCAAAGGACAGAGGACTGACCCATGAAGCATCCCACTTCGGCAGCCGCCCACCACGCCCCGGCAGCCGCCCACCAAGCCCCGGCAGCCGCCCACCAAGCCCCGGCAGCCGCCCACGAAGCCCCGGCAGCCGCCCACCAAGCCCCGGCAGCCGCCCACCAAGCCCCGGCAGCCGCCCACCAAGCCCCGGCAGCCGCCCACCAATCCCCGGCAGCCGCCCACCAATCCCCGGCAGCCGCCCACCAAGCCCCGGCAGCCGCCCACCAAGCCCCGGCAGCCGCCCACCAAGCCCCGGTAGCCGCCCACCAAGCCCCGGCAGCCGCCCACCAAGCCCCGGCAGCCGCCCACCAAGCCCCCTCACGGCGACAACGAGCTAGAAAGGGAGGGGGCAGGAGCCAGATACCTCACTGGTCTCTGGGTGGTCGGGAGCATAGCAAACGTTGTGTGAGCTCCCTAGATTCATCCCGGAGCTCGATTCATTTTAAATTTGTCATCTTTTTTTTTACTCCCTGTTCATATCTTTCTGTGGACTTCTTAATGGCATTTTTGTCAGAAGCATTATTATTATTATTATTTTGGTGAATCAGTATTCTAGCGTTTCCTACTATTACATTGCTGTAACTGTAGTAGGTGACTTATATTCGTAATTCAGCAGTGTGGGCTACTTTCTCATCTGACTGCTTGTAGACATTGTGGACTTTGACAAATTTTCCTGGTTTGTGGACATAGCCGACTTTCTTCGTGTATGGACTTTTATGTCCATACTCAGACTTTTAAGATGAAATTCTGACTCTGCAATCTGCAATATTACCAGACATTGTAATTCTAAAGTTTCGAAGACCTATAATTGACTTTGTTTTTTGTCAAGTCGTTGTGGGCTTGTACTTACGTAAAATAATTGAATTTGTCATATTTCCAGACATTATGGACTTAGCCATTTGTTGGTCCAATTTGGACTTATGTTTTCTGAAGGCAGGAGAGACGACTTTGGCTGGTATTATTGATGTCTATACTGAGACTCCCCCACTCTGGTATTATGCCACTACCCGCCATGTTCATGACTTTATGGCCAGTCTTAAGTTAACTAGTGCACCACTGTTGTTAGGTGATTGTGGCCTAGCAGCTAGCTGCTTGATTAGTGCTGTTGTTAATTCTAATAATGGTTGTGGATATGTGTTGTATACAGCGTGGTTTCATGTATATAAATGCTCCTCAGTACACTGGTGGATTTTTTTCTGAAATTTCTCTTTACAATACACATAATTTGTCAAGACCAGGTGGGCTTTTGATGATTTACGGGAAGGTTTATGCTACCAGCGATGGTTTGGGATGTCGTCACACGACCTCCTAGTGCCAGTGTACTAAGTGATGTATACACTTGACAATTCAACAGTGTCAACGTACTTAATAATGCTTATACTTGTTGTACATCCAACAATGACAGCATATTAACTGTGGTTTACACTTGAATATCACAGTGCCAGCGAAGTAAGTGATGTTTACACTTGTACATCCAACCGTGCCAGTTTAATAAGTGTGGTTTACACTTATACATTTAACAGTGCCAGCGTAATAAGTGCTGTTCAATCTTGTACCTCGAACAGTGCCAGTAAACTAGGTGTGGTTTACACTGGTGCATCCAACAATGCCAGTGTACTAAGTGTTGTTCACACTTGCACATTCAACAGAGGAAGCATACTAAGTGATGTTTACACTTGTACATTTAACAATGCCTGCGTAGTAAGTGTTGTTTACACTTGTTCATTCAACAGGGCCAGCGTATTATTGTTTAGACATGATCATCCAACAGTGCCAGCACACTATTTGTAATTTACTCCTGGGTATTCAAGTGTAAATTATAAATAGTATGCTGGCACTATTCGATATTCAACAGTGCCAGCGTAAAAAGTGTTTACACTTTTATTTCGAGCAGTTCCTGCGTTCTAAGTGTTTACACTTTTACATCCATCAGTGCCTGTGTACTAAGTGTTGTTTACACTTGAACATCCAACAATGCCAGTGTACTAAGTGTTGTTTACACTTGAACATCCAACAGTGCCAGTGTACTAAGTGTTGTTTACACTTGAACATCCAACAGTGCCAGTGTACTAAGTGTTGTTTACACTTGAACATCCAACAGTGCCAGTGTACTAAGGTTGGTCTCCACACAGCTCTGTTCATGAGCACTTCCCATGACAGTTTCATCACTCTCACAACATGTACATCTGTAAAGTTCTCCCCTCGAACCTTGGTCTAAAATTTCCTAAAATATTTTGCTGCATAATGAAATCAAATTAGAGTGAGCTGTCAATGAGAAAATGAGTAGGAGCAATGAAGAGGATTCGACCTATTTATTCTAGTTCACTAGCTTGGGAGTACCAAGTGAGTGGGATCGGATCCTCCTCATTGCTCCTACTGATTTTCACATTATGATGTCACTGCTACACATTATCATTATTATTTATTTATTTTTCAAAGCTTGTAAAATCAAATGTAGCCAATGTGATCATTGTTTAAGCTGTCCGCTTTCAACTTGCAGACACTCACTTTGAGAACTTGTCAGGGAAGAGCGTGAGGCTGGAGGTGAGAGTGAGGCCTCGGGTGGGCGTCCAGGAGGCCACCTTCAGTGCTAGGGTTCCCGGAGGACTGTACGGCTCCTGGATGTACACGCTACACCTGTATGAAGATAAACCCACATAACAATGAACATTTGTTGAATCATTTAATGTATAGTTTGACCATTTTATCATTCTAAATAAGAAATTCATTCCAGATCACGTTTCTGGTCCAATATGTGAAGCAGCACAGCTAAAAACTTGTATCAAGAGCGAAACGTTGGATTATCTACCGCTGAAGTTGTTTGTGTTCTTCTACGACCAGTAACATGGCGTTCATCTTGGAGAAGACCCTGCTGACCTCGGGATTATTTATCAGGGAAAAGTCGGTGAGAGCGAGGAGCTTGGTCACAGGAGTCACCAAGCCGACCTTGAGGGACCTCCGGGCGAAGGTGGTGAGGAAGGTCAGGTCCTCGCTGACCACAACCACCGTCAGGCACCTTGATAACTGCCGCACCTGTAGACGTCAACACTGTGAGAGTGACCTGCCAGCACCAGCAGTAATGTGAGAGTGACCTGCCAGCACCAGCAGTAATGTGAGAGTGACCTACCAGCACCAGCAGTAATAAGAGTGACCTACCAGCACCAGCAGTAATGTGAGAGTGACCTGCCAGCACCAGCAGTAATGTGAGAGTGACCTACCAGCACCAGCAGTAATGAGAGAGTGACCTGCCAGCACCAGCAGTAATGTGAGAGTGACCTACCAGCACCAGCAGTAATGTGAGAGTGACCTGCCAGCACCAGCAGTAATGTGAGAGTGACCTGCCAGCACCAGCAGTAATGTGAGAGTGACCTGCCAGCACTAGCAGTAATGTGAGAGTGACCTGCCAGCACTAGCAGTAATGTGAGAGTGACCTGCCAGCACCAGCAGTAATGTGAGAGTGACCTGCCAGCACCAGCAGTAATGTGAGAGTGACCTGCCAGCACCAGCAGTAATGTGAGAGTGACCTGCCAGCACCAGCAGTAATGTGAGAGTGACCTGCCAGCACCAGCAGTAATGTGAGAGTGACCTGCCAGCACCAGCAGTAATGTGAGAGTGACCTGCCAGCACCAGCAGTAATGTGAGAGTGACCTGCCAGCACCAGCAGTAATGTGAGAGTGACCTGCCAGCACCAGCAGTAATGTGAGAGTGACCTGCCAGCACCAGCAGTAATGTGAGAGTGACCTGCCAGCACCAGCAGTAATGTGAGAGTGACCTACCAGCACCAGCAGTAATGTGAGAGTGACCTGCCAGCACCAGCAGTAATGTGAGAGTGACCTGCCAGCACCAGCAGTAATTTGAGAGTGACCTGCCAGCACCAGCAGTAATGTGAGAGTGACCTGCCAGCACCAGCAGTAATGTGAGAGTGACCTACCAGCAAAAGCAGTAATGTGAGAGTGACCTGCCAGCACCAGCAGTAATGTGAGAGTGACCTGCCAGCACCAGCAGTAATGTGAGAGTGACCTGCCAGCACTAGCAGTAATGTGAGAGTGACCTGCCAGCACCAGCAGTAATGTGAGAGTGACCTGCCAGCACTAGCAGTAATGTGAGAGTGACCTGCCAGCACCAGCAGTAATGTGAGAGTGACCTGCCAGCACCAGCAGTAATAAGAATGACCTACCTGCACCAGCATTATCCCACTCCTAGTTAACTGTTCTAACGGGAGGATGGGGGAAATAGCTCTCTGTTGTCCTTTATCCCCCCCCCCCTCCGAGTCAGCTAGTCTAACGTTTCCCCCAGAGTCCCTACAGCAGCCTCTCTACCTCAACACCTTGTGACCTAGGCATTTGGTTACCTAGGTGTCAAGACCACAAGGCATTGTAACCTGATCAGCTACCCGCAACTCTAGAGAGCTCTAGAACAATTCACTGCCACGAACGAATCAGACAAACGAAAGGAAAGAGATGAATAATACAGTAACTAGTGAGGGAGGAGGGAGGAGGGAGGACTAGGCGGGAGGAGGGAGGAGGGAGGAGGGAGGACTAGGCGGGAGGAGGGAGGAGGGAGGAGGGAGGACTAGGCGGGAGGAGGGAGGAGGGAGGAGGGAGGACTAGGCGGGAGGAGGGAGGAGTGTGGTCAGGTTAAAGGGAGAATGAGAGAGAGGGTACGGAGATGAATAGGAAGTAGTGGTAGAGGTAGATAGATAGACAGGTAGAAGTAGGAAAGTAGACGTAGAAGGTAGACTGCCATCATCCAATCAAAACCATTATATACAAGACAAGGAATGGAACATGTCGGTATCACAAAATTCTCTAAGATGTACCAACAGGTAATTATTAGCATGATTTAACTGGAATCGTGTTCAGGGAAGATTCTCTTAGTTACTAACTCGAGTTGCCATATATCAGAAATTCCAAGAACTCGAGAACACAATTAAGATGTTAAGAACACAATTAAGTGCTTCTATAACTCTTTCCACCAATGTCGACTGGATTGGTATAAGGTGCATACTAAAGAATGAAATGGAATTGATAGCATTAACTTCACACATCACAAAAATCTGTGAAAGAGTGCTAAGAAGTAAGATCACTAAATACATGGAATCACAGCATCTCCATAACCCTGGAAAATATGGTTTCTGAACAGGGCCCTCTTGTCTGTCACAGTTGCTGGACCACTATGTCATGGCATGTAATGCTTTGAGAGAATGGTCTCTAAAGATTCTCCCACAGCTGACTTGAATGGCTCATTGCAGTGCACAGTGCACCGATCCTCTTGCACAAGCCCTATTTTTCTTAACCCTGGATAGTAAACTGGCATTTTGGGTATCTACAGAATGCCCACTTAAACAGGAACACGTTTATAATACGGAGGCCGCCGTATATCCAGGCAGGAAGTAGATACAGGGAAGTTACTGGCCATAGGGTCAGAGAGTACATTGGCTGGTGCCAGCGTGAGAGAGACGCCAGCGAGGCGACTGGACAGTCTGACCTCTGGGGTCAGCCTCAACTGGCGCAATGGAAAATAACAAGTGTGACGTAGTCATGACGTGTTCATGACGTCACCTCTGCTACTGATCAGGGAATGATCAATATGATTGGTTCCCGCTCTTTTGGTGCAATGCCATTGGTCAAATTGTAATCCCTTGTGTTGTGTCCCACAGGGAGCCCTGAGCCCCAGGAAAGAGCATTCATGTGAGGGAGCCCTTGCATAGAGGACATGTCCTGTTCTGTCTATCGGCCAATAGACAGAAAAACAGTGTCTATTCCACACTGTCAAGATAAACTCAGCGTCTTTTCGATATACTAACACTAGCCCGGAATCGCGACTGTTACTATATTGTTCAGAAGCCTAAGTGATAATTCACCAGAGTGAAAAAGACTGGTATCAGGTAACCCCTGGTGACAAGTGGAAATCGTCTGTGAGTGACCTAGAGTGAACTAAGGCAGTGCCGCAGCCTAAGTAATCTGTGTGTGACTTTTACCACAGTGTACCTGCACGGTACCATAATCAGCCGCCGCTAGCTGCCACTCTGTCCCGATCGTGTAGCCTCGAGCCGCCCGCCGCCGCCCTCACTGTACTACGGGACGTCACCACCCTTACTCACCGCCAGTGCCAGAGTGTGTGCGTATGTCTGTTGACATACAGCGCACCCTCCTGCGAGTACCCCCGTGTCAAGTACGGTTTGTGGGAAAGCCTGTCACCAATGGTCTCAAGTACGAAGGAGCGCCCAGCTGTCAGGCCACCTACGAGTTCTTGCATAAATGTGCCTGAGTGAGTGAGTGAATAAGAGAGGTACCCTATCTGTAAGTACAAGATCTTGTCATTGTTTTATTGTGTCTGTCTGTGTTGATCTGAGGAATCAACCACAGTTTTCCCCTACTCATACCTGACACAGGTTATAGGTGAAGACACCAGACGGTGTATGCGTGTTTATCTGTGAGGTTTCACGAAATTTCATTCGTCTGTGAATGTGAGTATTATAGACTCGTGGGTTGGTTGGTGTTGTCGTCGTTGATCCTTCTCTATGGACAACCCAACCCACAACTCGGTAGAGTGCTTATACTAGGAGATCACCCTTGGCGCTTCTGGCTCTTGGAGAGGGGCTCAACGTCACACGTTTAGGGGATGCGGCTCCAACACTTAGCCTCGTTGTCACGTGCACACACCCACTCGAGCCGCTGTGACTCCCCACTCTCTCCTTATGAGATATGATCTCCTCAATCCCCTATGACTTACTAGTATTACCTCCTACCCTGCCCACAGCAGTGGTTCCTGGTTCTTTCTCTCTCTCTCTCTTCTTCTGTACTATTTCATGGGAAGCCTCACTAGGACAAGGGCAAACACCAGCAAATTGGGATACATTTACTGGACAAAGCACATACACGATACATACACACATATAACAATAATGAATCCTATACTCTATAATATTACAATCAGGTTGCACTCCAACACCATCAGAACTCTATTATCAGCTTATCAAGTGGTATCCTATCTCCTGGTTCACCACCTGATACTATCAACCACCTCAAGTTGATCAAGTCTACATACACTGTTGCACCATCAGCAAGATAATATATATATATAGAAAATCAGCATTTGAATGCAATAACATATATCAGTATAAATGTTCATTGATACACAACAATGATCAATCGATCACTGTCAGTCCTGGAACGCATACATCTGTAGGTAATTCAGCCTACGACTGTAACTCTAAACTTCAGTTTAAAACACTCCTTGACATAAGAATGCAAACAATCACTCACCTCTCACTGCGTCTTGCACGCTAATGACAACCAAACACTATCGACTCCCTATAAGTGATCCACCAGAACTTCCCTTCCACCTCTGGAAGTTCACTACCCTAATATCTTTAGGTTCTTCCGGGCTTCACTACCAGGGTCCTCTGCAGCTTTTCCAGGCTGCTATCATGAAGTTTCCTTGAGCAACTACGGTGCTTCACCCTTCTGCTAGGGTCCTCCACAGCTCTCTTGGCTGCTACACCATGAAGTTTCCTCGAGCAACTATAGTGCTTCTCCACCTCTACAGAAGCACGTGACACTCCTCTTCACTGCTGCTTCTCCTCACAGCTCGAGGTCCTCTGCTCCACTACCTTGGAGTCTCATCAGCTACTTCATCTGCTGGCTTCGAAGTTCTCAGCAACTTCTTCCCCAAAGACAAACCTGCAACCCATCGACACTCCAATAAAATGTTTCCCCTTTAACACATAAACAAAAATTATCACACAATATGTTTGCCTCCAACCTCTATCTGTCCTCTATATACAGTGAGAGTGGACTCCCCCGTTTTGGGCGGGTCCATACTCCACCTCGTCTGGCGGCGGTCCTCACTCGCTGGGAGGGTCTTCCTCCGTCAGGAGCCGGGCTCCCTCAATCGCCAGTCAGAGCTCAGAGGGGACGGACGTCGCTCCGTGTTCCTCCCTCTTCACTCTCCTATTTCAGGCCTTCTGCCTTATTAAAACATGTCTAACTTATAAATAAACATCGCTACTGTCGCTGGGCACACGACCAACTACAAGCAATCACT
Organism: Procambarus clarkii; assembly: GCF_040958095.1. Lineage (NCBI taxonomy): Eukaryota > Metazoa > Arthropoda > Malacostraca > Decapoda > Cambaridae > Procambarus > Procambarus clarkii. Next base: position 34,174,989 of record NC_091174.1, on the reverse strand, counting down.
ATGAACTGGCGTATATCGTGCTTACCACAGATTATAAGGTCGAGGGCGCTTTCCCTCTGACGGCGTCTGGTCAGGGCGCTCCACACAGCCCACGAAAATGCCTCTGAGCAGCTTATTAAACTCTCCTCGCCGTCCAAGACTTGAGACCACAACGTTCTCAGCTCAATTCCACAGCTGGCACGTCTGTACACATCTCTTCTCTTAGAGATATATCACTAGGGGTTCCATTCTGATGGGAGCTCAAAGGAGCGCGGCTTTCCCCTGCGATGTCTGGCACTCAAGTGAGGTCAAGGTCCTCCGGAAGCGAGCCTCACGCCTCCAGCAAAATGTCCACATCTCCTCGCCAGTCATTTATCTGTTTTCTTCTTCATTGCCCATAATCTCAAACTGTTATACATATCCAAGGAACTATTTTACATATGCGTTATCACCTCAATATTTGCTAGACCTTCTAATCAGGTCAGGCTTGATGAATAACTCTCAAGGAGGGAGACTCGTTTCTCCTGTAGGCTGAGATCATAACACTCCCCTCCCCTTATTTTTGAGAGTTATTCCAGTGGCAAAGCTCGGGATAATACATCCGCCACTACACTGTCTCGTTCTTCAACCGATTGGTTCGACCGGTTAGTCTGTTTACATACTCCCGTAGGAGTCTACAACTAGTTCGTTGCTCCTTGCAACATCTGGCTCACCTCTCTCCAGAAACATGATCTTCTCATAAACGATTTGACCTCTCTGACACCTCTTGGCTAGGCTGTCCTCCTAGGACGCCTGCACTCCCTCGGTCAACTCTACCTATTGTTTCCACCCTCCGTTTCCTCGTCTTCTTCTCTTCACGTCCAGAGTCAGACATCTGCTGTCTGTACCTCCTCTGTCGTCTTCACACTTCCATCTACTTCCATTATACTTCCGTCTCCTTTCATCATACTTCACTCCCTCGTCTTCACCGACGATCCTCCCTTTCGTCTCCTCATTTATCTGAGACCTCATCCTGTTCGACTCCCACCGAGTCCTCGGCTTTCTTCTATTCCTCCAATGCTTGTATCATCTTCCTCTTCCCACATTTTTCATCTTTATACAACTCCATTTCTCTCCTTCAACTCTTCTTCGTTCCCTTAAAGTTTCTTCGGGCACTATACTACATCCAACAGCACTCGACCATACATGTCGCTTTACCTCTCCCAAAGTGCTCGTAAGCATCTCTCCACACATACTGTCTCTTCTCCTTTCATTTTCTCGGCTATTACTTTTCTTCATTATATCTCCTCCACGTTGTCTGTGAAACATGTCAACTCCTGACATCTCAAACAACTTAACTCCACTATCCCTATGACTCTGTGCTCGTGGACCACTTGACGCTCTATTCCCGTCCTCAGTATGTCCACATCTTTCCTCATTCCTACTCAGCACAGTTGCATTCACCTTCCGACTCTTAATTTCAGCAGTCTGGGCTCTACTCAGGTCCGCTCTCTTCACATGAGTTTTCTTCGGCTGGGCCATCTTCACTTTTGACCTTACTGAGACTTCATTCTCCTGGGCTGGACCTTCATCAAACAACCACGCTATATCTACGTCGATATCTTCTACCGGTTTAATTTACACTGTCTCATCTTCTCCAGCGTCTTCCTTGTCGGCCACCTCTGCCTTCATCACTACAGAGACAGGGTTTTCAATGGCTTGGCGGTCTCCTGACGCATTTCCTCGGATGTCAGTCAGGTTCACACTCTCAGGTGTCCCACCCGTGCCGTGGCCTTCTGGGCACTCCTCTGGCACAGTCTCCGCCATGACTCTTGGCAACACCTTTGTCCCGCACAAGTCATTTCCCAGGATCACTTGGACTCCTGGAATAGGTATGTCGGGGCACACTCCCAACATCACCTCTGCCGACACATATTCCGACCTTAGCTGAACAGCACATACGGGCATGTCACTCTCCGACAATAACCCATATACTTTCATCTTCCCACTGCCAGCTAACCGTCGACCATTCCCAATCAGGCTTCTCGCAATCAAGCTCTGATTAGCTCCGGTATCTCTTAAGATACCAACTTCTACCTCAGGTTGGCCTCTTATACTGATCCAACCTTTACTCATGAACGGCCTATACCTCTCGTTCACTAAGTTCGCTCTCTGTGGTTTGTCTCGGAACACATTAGTATATTTACTTTGGGGGTCACACATGGCCAGGGTCACAACTCTCTTGCCCTGCCGACAATCTCGCATCACGTGACCCAATCCGTTACAATTGTAACATCTCATCTGGGAAAAGTCTCTTCTATATGTACCAAAGCGGCTCTGACTTTGTCCACTCACATGAGAGTTCCTCGGGCCAGGTATACTACCTGCACTCGTGGGGCTTTACTGGACTCTTGATTTCCAGGATAACGATTAGTTTCTTGTTTAGCTCCTCCATCCTCACTTTCAGATGAAGTACGCGACCTACTCTTCTGAGTATTAGGGTACTTACTTTTATCTGCCCATTTATCAAAATTCTTCTCACCCCAGACTCCTCTGGGTCTCTCATAATTTCCTCCTCCCCAGACTCCATTGGGTCTGCCATTGCTGCGTCTCGCCTCGCTTCTCACTCTGTTCTCCCTCAAGCTCTTGTACGCTTCAGTAATCATATCCGCCCTATCTGCGGCATCTTTCACTTCCTTTATCCCTGCTTCTTGGATCTTGAACTTTGTTTCGGGATGCATCATCTCCAAGAACTTCTCCATGACCATCAGTTGCTTCAGTTCAGCGTAAGATCCAACTCCAGCAGCCTCAATCCACTTCTGGAATCGTCTTTCCAGATCTCTTGCTGTCTCAGCAAACGTACATGCTCCAACTTTGATCATCTCTCTGAAGCGCTTCCTATAAGCTTCTGGGGTTAACTGAAACGAGCGCAATATGCTGCTCTTTACCGTGGCATAATCCTGGCACTCTTCCAGTGACAATTGGGTGTATGCCTCCCTGGCTGCGCCGGTCAATCTTAACTGGACCAGCTGGGCCCATTCCTCCTGTGGCCACTCTTTGATGCTGGCAACTTTTCAAAGTGCTCGAAAAAGCTCTCTGCCTCTTCGGGAACAAACAAGGGAATGTCCTTCTCCCTAACCCTAACATCTGGTGGGTGTGATACCTGGGTGGTGCTCTCTGGCAACCCATGTTCAATCCTTTGCTCAGCCAAGGTTCTATTCGCTTCTATCTGCATTTGTTTTGTTCTCTCTTTTTCTTTTTCGACCTGGGCTTTTTCTTTTTCTTTCTCCTGTTCCAACTCCAGTTCTCTTACTCTGGTTTTCTCTTTTTCTATTTCCAGTCTGGTTTTCTCTTTTTCTTTCTCCTGTTCCAACTCCAGTTCCCTTATTCTGGTTTTCTCTTTTTCCTTCTCGGCTTCATTTTTCATCTGGAGTTCTAATTTCATCTTTTCCAGCTGGAACTGTCTCTCCTTGTCCTCTCGTTGTTGCTGCATCTGGAGCTCGAACTGGAATCTCTCCAAGCTCCTATTTCGGCTACTCCTGCTACTGCGGCTACTCTTGCTGCTCCTACTCGATCCCTGGGATCTCACGTCATCCTGCCCATCATCCTCCTTTCCACTTTCAGCTCCTTTTTGGGCTCCTTGCTCTGCCGCTTCATTTTTGGCTCTTAACTGCCTCAGGATCTCATCCTTCATCCCAGCTACTTTAGATGCTTTCAACCTAATGCCACATTTTTCTGCTATTTGTTTCAATTGATCCCTCGTGCAACCTTCCAAGTCCTCAGGCTTGCCTGACTCCACAAACGCTTGCACCTTATCCATCCTGTCCTGTGAGTCTTCCCGAGAGAGAGTATACACCTGCGGTCACACAGTTTATCTCAGCAAGGGTGTATAAATCCACTCTTGGACAGGGTGTGGGTGTGTCAGTTCACTCTCCCGGACAGGCCCCCAATTTTATTATAGACTCGTGGGTTGGTTGGTGTTGTCGTCGTTGATCCTTCTCTATGGACAACCCAACCCACAACTCGGTAGAGTGCTTATACTAGGAGATCACCCTTGGCGCTTCTGGCTCTTGGAGAGGGGCTCAACGTCACACGTTTAGGGGATGCGGCTCCAACACTTAGCCTCGTTGTAACGTGCACACACCCACTCGAGCCGCTGTGACTCCCCACTCTCTCCTTATGAGATATGATCTCCTCAATCCCCTATGACTTACTAGTATTACCTCCTACCCTGCCCACAGCAGTGGTTCCTGGTTCTTTCTCTCTCTCTCTCTTCTTCTGTACTATTTCATGGGAAGCCTCACTAGGACAAGGGCAAACACCAGCAAATTGGGATACATTTACTGGACAAAGCACATACACGATACATACACACATATAACAATAATGAATCCTATACTCTATAATATTACAATCAGGTTGCACTCCAACACCATCAGAACTCTATTATCAGCTTATCAAGTGGTATCCTATCTCCTGGTTCACCACCTGATACTATCAACCACCTCAAGTTGATCAAGTCTACATACACTGTTGCACCATCAGCAAGATAATATATATGTATATAGAAAATCAGCATTTGAATGCAATAACATATATCAGTATAAATGTTCATTGATACACAACAATGATCAATCGATCACTGTCAGTCCTGGAACGCATACATCTGTAGGTAATCCAGCCTACGACTGTAACTCTAAACTTCAGTTTAAAACACTCCTTGACATAAGAATGCAAACAATCACTCACCTCTCACTGCGTCTTGCACGCTAATGACAACCAAACACTATCGACTCCCTATAAGTGATCCACCAGAACTTCCCTTCCACCTCTGGAAGTTCACTACCCTAATATCTTTAGGTTCTTCCGGGCTTCACTACCAGGATCCTCTGCAGCTCCTCCAGGCTGCTATCATGAAGTTTCCTTGAGCAACTATGGTGCTTCACCCTTCTGCTAGGGTCCTCCACAGCTCTCTTGGCTGCTACACCATGAAGTTTCCTCGAGCAACTATGGTGCTTCTCCACCTCTACAGAAGCACGTGACACTCCTCTTCACTGCTGCTTCTCCTCACAGCTCGAGGTCCTCTGCTCCACTACCTTGGAGTCTCATCAGCTACTTCATCTGCTGGCTTCGAAGTTCTCAGCAACTTCTTCCCCAAAGACAAACCTGCAACCCATCGACACTCCAATAAAATGTTTCCCCTTTAACACATAAACAAAAATTATCACACAATATGTTTGCCTCCAACCTCTATCTGTCCTCTATATACAGTGAGAGTGGACTCCCCCGTTTTGGGCGGGTCCATACTCCACCTCGCCTCGCGGCGGTCCTCACTCGCTGGGAGGGTCTTCCTCCGTCAGGAGCCGGGCTCCCTCAATCGCCAGTCAGAGCTCAGAGGGGACGGACGTCGCTCCGTGTTCCTCCCTCTTCACTCTCCTATTTCAGGCCTTCTGCCTTATTAAAACATGTCTAACTTATAAATAAACATCGCTACTGTCGCTGGGCACACGACCAACTACAAGCAATCACTATGAACTGGCGTATATCGTGCTTACCACAGATTATAAGGTCGAGGGCGCTTTCCCTCTGACGGCGTCTGGTCAGGGCGCTCCACACAGCCCACGAAAATGCCTCTGAACAGCTTATTAAACTCTCCTCGCCGTCCAAGACTTGAGACCACAACGTTCTCAGCTCAATTCCACAGCTGGCACGTCTGCACACTTCTCTTCTCTTAGAGATATATCACTAGGGGTTCCCTTCTGATGGGAGCTCAACGGAGCGCGGCTTTCCCCTGCGATGTCTGGCACTCAAGTGAGGTCAAGGTCCTCCAGAAGCGAGCCTCACCCCTCCAGCAAAATGTCCACATCTCCTCGCCAGTCATTTATCTGTTTTCTTCTTCATTGCCCATAATCTCAAACTGTTATACATATCCAAGCAACTATTTTACATATGACCTTCTAGACCTTCTAATCAGGTCAGGCTTGATGAATAACTCTCAAGGAGGGAGACTCGTTTCTCCTGTAGGCTGAGATCATAACATGAGCTACACACACACCACACATTTAGTTATTGTGTGATATTAATATTTTGCATGCTATTGCCTGTCCCATTGACAGTGCCATTGTGTTTATTGCATATCATCATTACCCGAGTATCCGGTTGGAACTCTTGTGATCCCTTTGCATACCGCCAGTTAGGTTGCCGTGTTAATGATTGGCTGTCAATTGTGTTAAGTTAGGTGTTACTCCATGACAGGATCCGAGTCGATTAGCCAGACGTCAAGAGTCTTGCTAATGCAACCATACCCTTTCTGACACCAATCTAAAGTATGTCAAGCACCCTTTGTATTAGTGGTTAAGTTAGTAAATAAACTACTGTTAAGCTTTATGCGGTGTTTCCGTTGAACCACTTCTGAATACTGCCAACCATTTACTCAAGGCTTCAGCTTTAGGTGTCTTCAACACCGAGTTGCCTATATTCACTAAACTATAAATGTGATGAGGACCCTGGGAGTCCCTTAAAGTGTTGAATCATTGAGGAGATTCCAAAGATCAACGTGGACCAGGACCAGGTGAGGCTAGTATGAGAAGAGACCCTCAAGGACTCTAACTTGACTCGACCTTGCTCCCAGGCCCTGTACGATTCCTCTCGTATTTTCTCTCCTGATTCCGACAGCTTCGTGAAGCGTCTGCCACATGTACATTGGTGACGTACACATTGCAGTCGGGAAAGCAAAATAGAAAACTCCCACAAATACCTTGGATGCACCATAGACGACATTCGTCGTCTATCGTTTTTTTTTAGTTGTGTTGTGTTCAGGCCGTGAGTTATTGTTGACATAAATGGCTTAGGAAGTGTTTTGCAAGTTGTTGTGGCCGGCAAACTTGTACCGAGTTGTACCATGTAGTGAATTGGGTTCACCCTGAGCAGCCGTGGCGTGCGGACGTGTCCAGTCCTCCGTGACTGCTTGGGTTGTTTGCCAATTTGGTCACCAGGTGGTGGGGGCGTTTCTGTCCTCCCAGTGTTGTTTCCTGCCTGGCTGCGTGCTGACGTGGCAGTTCTGACATGGGGGGGCCTTCCAATTCCTCCTGTTCTGCGTGTGAATTCCGTGGGACTGGAGTTCTCGTGTAAGGCTGGTTATCCAGCCGTTGAGTTGGTGATGTGTGACATGCTTCGTGTCCCGGTGGAGGCTGTCTACAGACTTGAGCTTGTTACGGCCCACAGGGTGATTGTCAAGTTCGTGAGGGAGGAGGAGTATCGGGACTTCCTCCGTCGGTACGAAGGGCGTTCGTTGCCGTTGCCGGACGGCACCGGCTCTGTTGCGGTTTCGGACCGCAGTGGTGCCCTGACTTATGTCAGTGTACACGGTGCGCCCCTGGAGTTCCATGAAGACCTTCTCCGGCGCTTCTTCAGGAGGTATGGTGTCGTCATTAGTGTGCGGGTGAACTCACTTTCCTCGGGGAAGTATGCTGGGAAGCGGACGAACATCCGTACCTTAGGTATGCGCTTGCGGTCGGATATCCCATCTTCTGTCCGGCTGCTGGGTTACTACGTTCGGGCGTATTATGCCCGGCAGCCCCGTACCTGTTTCCGTTGTGGCCAGTTAGGGCATCAGGATGCAGGGTGCTCTGAAGCCCCTGCTGCACCTGTTAACTTGTTCCGAGAAGAGGATTTCCCGCCGCTCCCTCAGGGCGTGAATTCCGGAGATGAAGAGGGGCAGGTCCCGTTCGCTGCTGATGCGGCCCCCCTGCGTCACCCGACATGCCCCCGGTGGTTGCTGTCCCCCCTCCGGGTGTTCTGGTGGCTCCTGTCGCTGGTCAATTCGCTGTGCCAGTTGCTCCCGAGGGTCTTCCGGATGGTCTCTGCGAGTCGTCTACATCTTCCTCGTCTCCTGCTGCTGCGCCTGGCCCTGAGCCCTCGCCAGGTGTTACGGCTGTGCTGGGTACTGGGAGGGCTGCAGAGCGTCCTGTAGTTGCGGCCCGGTTCCCCCTGTGGTTGAGGCTGCTGCCGTACTGCGACGGGCGTCGGTTCGCCCGGTTTGTGAGGCCCATGGTTCTTGGTCCGCCTCTGGCAGTGAGGATGTGCGGCCGGTGCCCAAGCGTTCCAGGCGTTCTTCAACTGCTTGGGCTGATGTGGAGGACTTCGGCGCAGGTGGAGCTTCGGGCGATGATGTGGCAGTTCCGGGTGCTTCGCGCTCTAGATCGCTGGTGGTTGCTGACGTCCATGTGTCTGCTGTTGACAGTGGTGGTACGTATGATTTACCTCCTATTCTTTCTCCTGCAGAAGGTTCTCCGCAGTGGGGGGGTGGTCGCTCCTACAGACGTGGATGGTGAGAGTTCTGGTGCGAGCCGAGACCTCAAGCTGGTACTGAAGAAGGATGCCAAGCGTGGGAGGGGGGGGGGGGTCCATGCAGGTGCAACATCCGGTGGTTGATGCGGGGCCCTGTGAGGCAGCCGAGGAGGCTCCCAGTGCGCTGCCCATTGCCCGGCCTCGTGGGAAGGAGCCCCTCCCTCTCGTCTTGGCCTCCGGCATGGCGTATGATGCTCAGCATCCTTTGCGGTTTGACATTGTTGACCGCGTGTATCCTGTTCCGTGGTGCCCTTCTTCCATCTGGGTACAGCGGGCTCGGTGTTTTGTTGTGGGTGTGCCGGAGTTGATGCCTGATCCTCTTACGGTTAATAATGAACCTGTTCCGGATGACGTCATGTTACTTTGGGATGCATATTGTGCTCGATTCCCGGCGGCGGAGTGGCCGGATAAGTATGAACAATTTGAGTAGTCTGTGTGCTTGCTGTGACCTGTGGTTAGTTGCAATGTGTTGTACCTATTGTGCGCCCTTCAGGCCGGTGTTGTGTTTTTCATGACCGTTGTTTTGTTGTGTTTATTGTATTTCCGTTACCCTTCTGTCCAGTATTGTTGTTTCTTTTTCCTGTGTTTCATTGTGTTTATGCTCATTGTTGTGTTTTTGTTGTCGGTCCTTCTGGCCGGTATTTAGTGTATATGTGTTAATTTGTATTAATTTGCTTTGTGCTTTTGTATTTTTTTGTTGTCTGATTGTTTGTTCTTGGTTTATTATTTTATTGTATTTATTGTATTGTATTTATTCACATGTTCGCATGTAAAAAAAAAAAAAAAAAAAAAAAAATGTAGTGAATTGTTGACAGTTCGTGTCCTTGGTGTAATGCGTCGTGTACTGTAAAGGATTTCGTGAGAATTTAGTCATTAACGTAACTGGGGGACATCATTGCTTAATGAGGGGTGTTTTTGTGTTGTTGAACAATATTGTGAGTAACGTAAATTTGTGGATGCAGTTACCTGTCCGTGTGACAGTTAGTTGAGCACCACTTTCTAATTTGTGTAATTAGCAGCAGTCACAGTGAGTTCACGCAGTTGTGAGGAATTGTCGGAAGGACGACTAATGTAGTATTAATGAATTAACGTGCTGTCAATAATTAAGTGATTTATTATATTATGGGTCAAGGTCAATTGAGCTGTCATAGCTGCCATAATTCGTTGGATTGATCGTAAACGTCTGCGAGTAGGTGGCACCAGAGAAGCTGATTAAAGGGAATTAGCACCCGCCACTTGGTGAATTCACACAGTATTAATGTTGTTGTTTATACAAGGTGTTGAGTAGCCTTGTGAAGTAGAGTAATAGAACCCTCGTTAAGGTAATTTCGTCATAAGACCAGAAAGACACCTGTTAGTTGGATGACAGCAGTGTCTATCATAACTCGTCTGAATTAATAGACTGTCGGTGTGACAGTAATTAATTGGGAATTACTCACTGAATGCTTGACGTCTCAAGTGTGATGTAATTAAAGAGTTTTTGAGTTATTGTTGTCATCTGAGTGTCGTTGAGACACAATTGTGTGAACGTAATTATATTGTTGCTGACCGCTGTGGACTGTCGATTAACGTAATTGGTTTAAATACAATTAGTCCAAACATACCTTAACTTTCACACTTCCTCACCTTCACCATCATCGTCAAAAATCCTCACACATTCCCACTCCACCACTACACCTTACTCCAAAGTTCCATACTTTCAAAACCTTTCATACAACAACACCTTTCTCCATCTTCCCCCCCAAATCATCACTACCTTCCTCCAACATATCCACACCTTCACCATCTTCCACACCATGTGAAAAATTATTATGCGGGGGAAAACTCTGCAATACGTTATCTAATATGATCATGAATTAAATAATTTGATTTATGTAAAATTAGAGATGAGGACTGTATAAACTTCAATGGTTAATTGGATTATTTCCCATGCACACTTTTTTGGGGGTAATACCAGTAATGCTGGTACTACCTAATGCCTATATGTTGAATACATTCAATGATATTTATAGATAACTGAGGGCTAAAGAGTTAGTAGACTTCATTATAACTGATTAGTTATAAACATCAGCTTAGCTGGACTGAAGATCTCCTCATAGCCCAGCAATAACACGAGAGTAGTCATCAGGTTTGTTATGCAGTAATTGTTGACTCCATGGTCATTGTTTCCTGTACTCAAGCCCTCAGCTCCAAAGGGTTGGTACTGGTAGATCCCTCTCTCTCTCACGTCACCAACGTAGATCTGCAGGGGTAATGCAATGTACTAACTGCAACAGCCTACTATATTAACATTAGAACAAAGGAAATGATACCTAATGAAAATAAGAGTGGCTTACTGGGGGTTTGTTACAATTCATGCCTCATAAACCGGTTGAAATTTCAATGTTACGAGCTCACAACAAGGAAATATAATATAATACAACCGGGATACGTCCTTGGAGAATGTGACAGCTTTATATGTGATAATCCGTTCAACGGTCCGACTCAGCTGCACTATTTGCACCTCCGAATGAGACAATTCTGCAGCTATAAGCACAAATATGGCGTCTGTATGGAGAGCGCGGTGATGCATCAGCTTCTCTCACCAAGTGCTCAGCAACTTTTGTCACATGGTACGGCGCTCTCTCCTTTCATCAGCTCATAGTTACGGCACTATTTTTTGGTGAAAATTTACGAATGGTAGGATGTAAAGGCTAATTTATATATTTATTTATTCTTCTCGATTACTATGATCGTTACTTAAACAATATCTAAGACAAACAAACGCAAATGAAAGCAGATTGAAGACGAAATTTCTATCAAGTGCTAGGTAAAGGAATAGTCACCGCGTACATATGGCGACTGAGGCAATCGTCCCCACCATGTTCTAGAGCTTCTGTTAATTTGGTTAGTTAGATTAGTGTCGAGGGTGTCGGAAATTCCAGACAACACCACCACCTTCTCCCAACACCTCCACACCTTCACCACCTTCCTCCAACACCTCCACGCCTTCACCACCTTCCTCCAACACCTACAACACCTCCACACCTTACCCACCTTCCTCTAACAACACCTTCCTCCAACACCACCTTCCACCAACAACACCTCCCTCCAACACCACCTTCCACCAACAACACCTTCCTCCAACACCACCTTCCACCAACAACACCTTCCTCCAACACCACCTTCCACCAACAACTCCACACCAACACCTTCCTCCAACACATCACACTTTCCTCCAACACGACCCCTCTACAATACCTATACACATTCTTCCAAACACCACCTTCCTCCAACACCACTTTTCTCCAACACCTCCACACCTTCACCACCTTCCTCCAACACCTCCACACCTTCACCACCTTCCTGCAACACCACCTTCCTCCAACAACTCCACACCTTCACTACCTTCCTCCAACAACTCCACACCTTCACTACCTTCCTCCAACAACTCCAAACTTTCACCACCTTCCTGCAACACCACCTTCTTCCAGCACCACCTTCCTCCAAAAACTCCACACTTTCCTCTAACACCACCACACATTATTCCCTCAAATCCACCCCTTAACCACCTTCCTCCAACACTACCTTTCTTGAACACCACCTTCCTCCAACTCCTCCACACCAACACCACCTTCCTCCAACTCCACTAAACATTTATCCAACACCACCTTCCTCCAACTCCTCCACACCAACACCACCTTCCTCCAACTCCTCCACACCAACACCACCTTCCTCCAACTCCTCCACACCATCACCACCTTCCTCCAACATCTCTACCACCAACCACAATAATTGACTATCGGCAACCTACCACAACACCTCCACTGCCACCTCTTCATTCCTATTCCTTCCTTCATCTTCCTCCTCCTCTTCCTTCACCTTCCTTCTCCTCATCTTTCCTTCACATTCCTTCCTTCAGCTTCATCCTCCTCTTCCTTCCTTCCTTCACTAATCTTTTTTTTAGGCTTCATCCCCATCTTCACCTTCCTTCCTTCAGCTTCCTCCTTCTCCCCTTCCTCCCCTCAAAATCCTTCCTTCAGTTTCCGCCTCCTCTTCCTTCTTCCTTCGTTCATTCACCTTCCTATCTTAATCTTCCCCATTTCTTCCTTAATCTTCGTTCTCCTTCCTTCATTATTCTTCCTTCTTCTACCATCATTATTCTTCCTCCTTCCTTATTCCTTCTCCTCACACCTTCCTTAATTATTCTTCCCTTTCGTTCCATATTTTTCTCCTTCCTTAGTCTTCCTCCTTTCTTATTCTTCCCCCTTCCTTAATCTGCCTCCTTTCTATTCTGCCTCTGTCTTTCCTTATTCTTCCTCCTCCTTCCTTATTCTCTATTCTCCTTCCTGCCTTATTTTTCCCCTCTTCCATGTTCTGCCTCCTTTCTTCCTTATTCTTCCTTATTTCTTATTTAATCTTAGGCCTTCCTTATCCTTCCTCCTTCCTGCCTCCTTCATTCTTCCACCTTTCTTACTCCTTTATTCTTCCTCGTTTACTTCCGTCATCTTCCTCATTCCTGTCTTCCTTATTCTTTCATCTCTTCCCTCCCTTATTCTTCATATTTCCTTTTTTCCTTATTCTACCTCCTTCCTTAATCTGCCTTTTCCTTCCTGTCTTATTCTTCCTCCTTCCTGCCGTCTATATAATTCCTAATCCTTCCAATAAGCGGATCGTCAACCATGCACCGGGCAAAGGAAAACAAACACAGAGCCAACCAACTCTCAAACTGGCACAGAGAATATAAGGACCATGACACCGGGTCTCTCGGAAGATCTATAGGAAGTAAACGACGCCCACAAGACACCTGTGATCAACAATGAACTACGCAGGCTCCAGATGGACATAGTTGTCCTGCAGGAGACACGTCTGCCCGCGACCGGCAGCATACGGGAGAAGGACTTTACCTTCTTCTGGAAGGGCAAACCACCAAAAGAGGTTAGGGAGCATAGCATTGGCTTTGCCATCAGGAACAGGTTGTTAGGGTCCATAGTACCGTCCACGGAGGGGTCTGCAAGGATCATCAAACATCAGCTTCATACAGAAGCAGGAATGGTCCACCTCATCAATGCCTACGCACTAACACTGACTTCCCTACCGAAGCGAAGGACGAGTTCCATGATGACCTCGGCCTAACTCTCAAAGACATACCTCAAAAAGAACCAGTCTTCCTCCTGGGAGACTTTAATGCAAGAGTTTGTTCTGATCACAGCTCTTGGCCTTCCTGCCTGAGCCAGTTTGGATTTGTTAAGATAAATGTGAGCGGGCAGTGCCTCCTGGAGTTCTGATGTTGTCATGATATCTGCATCATCAATTCCTTCTTCGACACCAAGCCCCAGCATAAGGTTTTCTGGAGACACCCCAGGTCTAAGCATTGGCACCAACTCGACCTGGTGCATACGGGGCGTAGCAAACTGAGAAGCGTCAAACTGACCCGCAGTTTCCAGAGCACAGATTGTGACACCTACCACTCTCTCGTCGTTTGCAGAGTAAAGTTCCAGGCCCGGAAAATCCACAGAACAAAGAAGGAGGAAAGACCACGCATTACCGTAAACAAGACCCGTGGTCTTCACAAGGTGAAGGAATTCACTGCTGTGCTGGTAAATGCCCTTCCTTTACCTTCCTGCGATAACGCAAGTGAGAGGTGGTCACATTTTAGGGGCACAATTTTCAACACTGCCATGTCCACCTTCCGTAAGAGGCAGAACAAGTCAGCAGATTGGTTCGAGGCCAGTGCAGAGGAACTGTTACTCCTCGTAAAGGAAAAGAGACGAGCTCTCTCATTCTATAGGAACCTGCCCTCAGAAAGGAACATACAGGCCTTCCGTTCTGCCCGCAGTAGAGTTCAACAAACTGCGAGATGCTGTGCTAACGATTACTGGCCCTGACTCTGTTCCAGCATCCAGACTGCGGCCACTGTCGGCAACATAAGAGGCATGTACGAAGGGATAAAACATGCAACAGGCCCTACACAAAACAGGACGGCTTCTCTGAAGTCAGTCACTAGAGAGATCATTAAAGACAGTGATCAACAGATTAATCACTGGGTGGAACATTACTCCAAACTCAACTCCCGAGAGAACTTAGTCAGCGTAGAGGCTTTGAATGCAATCGAGTGCCTGCCCATTATTAAAAAGTTTGACCTTGATCCGACTGTGGAAGAAGTTAAGAATGCACTGGATTCACTTTCCTCAGGGAAGGCCCCAGTTGACAACGGGATTCCACCACAAGTTCTCAAGTGCGCTCATGGAACACTTAAAACTGAGTTTCAAGAACTTCTGTGCCAGTGCTGGAGGGAGGGCTCGGTGCCACAAGACATGAGAGATGCGAACATCATCACTTTCTACAAAAATAAAGGTGACAGAAGCGATATCAACAACTAGGCATATTCATTTGCATATATGCCAAGAGACCATTCAGGCTTGTTCGCATTTGTGTTCCTCACATGTGCCCCATAGAATGAGGTGATTTTATAAAATACTATTCCTAAAAATACCATCAGAGTGCTGGCGGGATGATGGGGAAATAGCCTCGGCTACCATCATCATTTGTCAGGTCGTGATGGTCGAGTCGTTAAGGTGTCCTGTACACCAGTTGCAAAGTGTTCCTGGCAGTATGGGTTCGAGTCACTTCTGGGCTGTGAGTTTTCAGTTGCATATATGCCAGGGGACCATTCAGGCATATATATATATATATATATATATATATATATATATAAATATATATATATATATATATATATATATATATATATATATATGTATATATATATATAGATATATATATATATATATATATATATATATATATATATATATATATATATATATATTTGTATATTTTGGTAGCAGTCTTTCCTGTAGACATATATTATTAAATATGACCGAAAAAATAAGATTAATAATTCTAACACGAATTTTCTCAATCTTTCGTACATTACGCTTCACTGTTGGAGGTAAATCAAAAATCACTTCTCCAAAATTCATTTTTATTTCTAGTCTGACGCGACACGGGCGCCTTTCGTAAAACTTATTACATTTTCAAAGACTTCACAAATACACAACTGATTAGAACTTATGTATCTCTGATTTTATATCTACATTTGAGTGAGGTGGGAGGGGTGATGTGGCATTAACACAAGACAGAACAAGAGGGGATATTAATAGGGTATTAAAAGTATCAACACAAGACAGAACAGAAACAATGGGTATTGAATAGAAGTGTTTGTAGAAAGCCTATTGGTCCATATTTCTTGATGCTTCTATATTGGAGCGGAGTCTTGAGGTGGGTAGAATATAGTTGTGCAATAATTGGCTGTTGATTGCTGGTGTTGACTTCTAGATGTGTAGTGCCTCGCAAACGTCAAGCCGCCTGCTATCGCTGTATCTATCGATGATTTCTGTGTTGTTTACTAGGATTTCTCTGGCGATGGTTTGGTTATGGGAAGAGATTATATGTTCCTTAATGGAGCCCTGTTGCTTATGCATCGTTAAACGCCTAGAAAGAGATGTTGTTGTCTTGCCTATATACTGGGTTTTTTGGAGCTTACAGTCCCCAAGTGGGCATTTGAAGGCATAGACGACGTTAGTCTCTTTTAAAGCGTTCTGTTTTGTGTCTGGAGAGTTTCTCATGAGTAGGCTGGCCGTTTTTCTGGTTTTATAGTAAATCGTCAGTTGTATCCTCTGATTTTTGTCTGTAGGGATAACGTTTCTATTAACAATATCTTTCAGGACCCTTTCCTCCGTTATATGAGCTGTGGAAAAGAAGTTCCTGTAAAATAGTCTAATAGGGGGTATAGGTGTTGTGTTAGTTGTCTCTTCAGAGGTTGCATGGCATAAGAAGGAAAGTGAAAAGCCATGCAACCTCTGAAGAGACAACTAACACAACACCTATACCCCCTATTAGACTATTTTACAGGAACTTCTTTTCCACAGCTCATAAAACGGAGGAAAGGGTCTGCATCGTTCTTCATCGCTGCATCGAACTGCTTTCTTCACGTTATGTGAAAATGACGCGTTTGCAAAAACACTGCTGAATTCGGAAGTACCTATGTATTACACATGGAATGTCTGTAGAAAATCATTTGAACGACGCAAACAAGGAGAGCGAGTCGACGGACAATCTGGCATATTTAAATAATCTACGATAGGCAGACTGTACACCATGCATCCCAATCATGATGAATGCTTCTTTCTTCGCAAGCTGTTGGTAAATGTGCCCGGTCCAACGTCTTTCCAGCCATTGAGATTTGTCAATGGTGTAACGCATGCCACTTTCCGTAGTGCATTTCAAGCTTTGAATTTTACTGGAGAATGACCGACACTGGGATGACTGCATTAATGGCGCGTCCAACACGTCAAATCCAAATCAAATTTGAGAATTGTTTGCAATCATATTGACCACTGGTTCTCCTTCATCTCCAACAGAGTTATTGGAGAAATATAAATCGCTACATGGCTGAAGATATTATCCGTCGAATATGAAGGAAAATTCATATATGAACATTGATTTCACAGTAGAAATCTACAACGAAGCTTTGATAATGATTGAAGATTTGTGCTTAGAAATCACGAACAAAGTTCTAAATCAATTGGAAATGACATTACCGAATCGATCTGCTGCTGCTTCGTTCGATGTAGAATTGTATCGTGACCAAGATTACAACACGAGTGATCTGTTGTCATATGTGCAATTAAATTTTCCTAAGCTAACTCTTGCATTTACAATCAAATAATTCAAACTGTCAATAATGGGATTCGAGAAATCTTAGATGCACCAGGAGGAACTGTAAAATCTTCCTAATTAGATTAATTCTGGCAGCATTTTGATCCCAAAATGGCATAACCTATTAGCTCTTGCGTCGTCCGGAATAGCTGTAACATTGTTACCAGGTGGAAGAGCTGCTACTTCGGCTTTGAAATTGCCATTGAACATGCAATTCATTGAAACTCTCAAGTGCAACATTTCCAAAGCATCTGGCATGGGGAAAAGTATTGCAGAAATGTAAACTTATTGTTTGGGATGAATGAACAATGGCCTACAAAAAATCGCTCGAGGCTCTTGATCAATCATTGCAAGATTTGCGTGGAAACATGAGACCATTTGGGAACGCATTAATATTGCTTGCATTAGATTTCAGGTAAACATTACTTATAATTCCTCGATACAAGTCCGTCGACACTGTTGAGGAAGCAAATGAAGCTGTTAATTATCC
This sequence comes from Procambarus clarkii, assembly GCF_040958095.1. Taxonomy (NCBI): domain Eukaryota; kingdom Metazoa; phylum Arthropoda; class Malacostraca; order Decapoda; family Cambaridae; genus Procambarus; species Procambarus clarkii. Next base: position 34,157,489 of record NC_091174.1, on the reverse strand, counting down.
AACATAATTTGTTTAATTCACTTGATCTGCCAGGGACACAATCACATGTACTGCAATTGAAAACCTGCTTGCAAATTATCATGTTGTGAAATATCAATCAGCTAAAGCTTTGCAACGCCACGCGCCTTGCAGTAAAAAATTAATCAGCAACGTCGTAGAAGCAACAATCTTGACAGGACCTTTCAGAGGTGAAGATGTCCTCATTCCTTGCATTCCTATGATTCCAACAGATATGCCATTTAAATTTAAGAGATTGTAATTTCCAATTCGATTGGCGTTGGCAATCACCATCAACAAAGATCAGGGCCAATCTTTAGAATTGTGCAGTTTATATCTAGGCACGGATTGCTTCTCACATGGACAATAATTTGTTGTGTGTTCTAGAGTTGGCTAACCAGACAGTATCTAAATCTCCACAGACAAAGGAATAACAAAAGATATTGTATATCCACAAGCATTGTAAAATTAAACATATTAGAAACGTGCACTTTCTCTTTTCTTTCTTTCCATTTAACCAGACTGAGCCACAGCAACGAGTGGCGGGTACTGCTAGTATTTTATAAATATAAGTACGATGTGGGAAACTCTGATGAAGACATCAACAGGACTTTGAGTAATGATCTTTGCATTTTGGGAACGGGAAAATATGTGAGCTGGGAGCATAGACAATATTTTTTATGCATTTTTAATTGGTCTTGTTGGATATTTCCAACACCGAATACAACATTGTTGTCTTCTCATTACTTATTACTAACCATACTAATTATTGTAGTAAGTAAAATTAACAACACATAGAATTCTCATGTACTAATAATTTCATCTGTGCAGTAGGCTAGAATTCTCACGTCACCTGACGCCAGTATTGCGTCAGATTTCCTTACAGTAAACACATTATATCCAATGTATGTGAGAATTAAATTCGATTCTCCATAATTAAAGCATTCTGTATGATAACTAATTGCAGATGAATTGATCTCAAACAAAAAGCCGAATAGAGCGTTGGAATCATAGCGTCTATCTCGTGATAAAGTTAACGTCACCAGTGAATGCCATGGGGAGACATTAATTCCTCTCCCTTATATATTTACTATTCTTAAATTGGTAAATAACCATATTTTCTTCCTCTAAATAATAAACCCGTCCAGTCTTCAACGTTTCAAGCATAAACGCGAGAAATATTAATGTTCGAGACAATAATTTGTTTTATGAACGCGGACTCGGCGTGGGTAGAGGAAGGCCAGCTCAGTACACGTGGAGAGCCGCTCAGAGGCAGACCTGCGCTTACCGTACTCATAAGAAGACGCCATTGTCCAGCAACTAGGACAGGCGTTATCCATCCTCAGATGAAAGTCGCCACTGTGAGGCGTGAATAACCTTGCAGATAGTATCTTCAGCTGTTGCTGGTGTCGAATAAGGAGCCCTTTGACTTGGTTCTTGACGACACGTGACCGGCCAGCGAAGCGCGTCACTATCCAGGATAGGGTTAACCAGAGCCTGGGACGCGAAGCACGACAATCTTAATACTTATACAGTGCCCACAGCTAAGTATATTCCTTTATGTGATGCATCAGGTAAAAGGTTTAATAGTAGCAGGGTGATTGTCCGTTATGACGCACGATAACATCTAATAACAGGTGATTAAAATTTATCACCTGTATCTCTTAATTTTCTTGAATATATAGATACAGTAGGTAAATCAGTTGCTACTGCAAATATTTGTCTTGCAGCACGAGAGAAGAATTCTCCATGCTGCCTCCTCCCATGTTAACCCGTTCTACTCGTCAGTCTACCGAGTCCAGAGAATAAGAGGAACTTCCATGGCTTTCTAAAGGAATCTTCATTAAGCTAAGATTTATTTCCTTTTATGATTCTATTGCAATTTCTTGTGTGCAGAATTTTTTGGGATTAATATGTGATTTACTGTAACTCATTACTATGCTCATAATCTATGTTCCCCTTTATGGTAATGATATCAGTTTCAATATTATTTTATAGGATTAGATTATTATTAATTGAATTAGTGAACGAACCACACTAATTCCTGGACGGACTTACCTCCAGTAATAACCCCCCAATGTAGGCGTTTGAGGTTTGTTTCATTTAATAATACAGCCCATTAATTATTTCTATGATCATATTTTCTAGTTTGTCCATAGTTACTGGTTTCATCTAGGAATTATCTAATGATCAGAAATTCTCAGTTTCCCTCTTTACTATAAAAGCGGGTGGTCCTTCGTAATTTAATTTACTACATTAATATTTAAATAATCATGTTCAAGCCCCAAATATCCCACATTATGGTCCTTATCGAACCGGATAGGCATTAAATTTATAATTAAATTATTAACCATTAATAACTAATCCTTGTGTGATAGAAGCTAGACTAACTATTTAATTAATTGTGTCAACCAACATTGTAACACACCAGTTAGCCTAGATCACACTAACATATTGCTACTTTCACCTCATGTATAAGGTAGCTTTAGTGGGTCATAGCCAATTACCCACAACACTTAGACCTATACCTCACACCGAGGTGAGAATCTTTAGGTCACCAGGAGCAACAGCTCATAACTTTTATAATAACCCCACCCTAACACCTGCGTTAGAGTGGCCTCACCATCTAACCATTATATACTTAGGTGGTAATGACATCCACCCCACTCGTCATCCAGCCGAGGTGATCAAACACCTCAAAGCCATAATTTCTTCTTTCAAGCTCATCAGTGAATCAGTTGTATTCACATTAGTGGAACCTCGCCAACCAAGTCAAGATAATCGTTGGGGAGTAACTCTGGAATACTACCTGAGAGCTGCTAAGTACATAAATTTCAGGCTGAAAAAGCGAGTGAGATTGGATGCCACATATATCCAATTTACAGCCAGACCTTACAGACAGAACCTGACCAGAGACGGTGTACATTTGTCAGGGGAATCTAGGTTGCATGTGGTTGACAAGTTAATTAACACCATCAACCATCACAAAAGGCTGTGGCTAGCAAGCCAAACTTAACTGTACATAATTGTTCACCTGTGTGTGCAAGAGCACTCTTATAAAACAAAAAAAACAAAAATACAGCACAACTATATTCACTTATTGCACCACAATAATCTTTACCCATGTTATTAGGTAGAATTTAGGCTGAGATTGTGCTGAATTTGGTACAAGCCCAGACTAAATAATTTTATAGTTCTTAGTTAGGAATTATTACGACTAGATCTAAACTAGTCAGTGTTGTATGTATTATATTATTTGTGCTGACCCTATACAGGGTGGGATTAATTTTGAGATAACTCTGATTGGAGTGTCTCCATAATATTTCTCTTGTATGCATTATTTTGTGTATCTATTTTGTGTATTGCTGGATTCTCTCCATTAACTCTGATGGTGATATGGATGAGCTAACCGGACGAGAACTAATGGTGAAGTTCAGACAGTGCACAAAATATCTAGCTATTTGTTGTTAGGTAGGTAGGTACATTCAACCTCAAGTGAGGTAAAATATAAAGTAGTCACCTTAAATTAGGCTACAATTAATGTTACCTGTTCACTAATGAACAAGTATCCAAGCTTCATTAGTAATACATATGCTAACACTGTGAAGTTTGACCCTAAGCCCAACATGGCTACTCCTGAACAATTGAGGAGAACCTACATTAGCCTTAAAGGTCACTTGACCAGATTAATTAATAAGGCTGAGGGCTTAACTAAAGATAACCCCATTGGCTCTTATCACTTAGAGTCATTAGTTAGATTGGCTGATCTGAAATTTGATCAAGTCAGATCTGCAGGTCAATCTTACCTTGATCTGCTAAATACTGTAGAAACTGATCCTGATGAAGCAAGCCAAATTGTAAACATCTCCCAATATGAAGAGGAGACTCATGATAAAATTTTCAGGCTATCTAAATTAGCCAAACAGTCTGGATCCAATGCCAGCAACACTGGGTCTCACTTCAATAATCACTTACCCGAGGTTCGTTTACCTACTCTAGACTTGCCCACTTTTTCAGGATTAGATACAGAAAATTGGGACAATTTTTGGACTTCCTTTGAAGTTCACATCCATAAGAAACAGTCTCTAGACAAAGTTTCTAAATTTTCATACCTACTCTGTCTTCTCACAGGAGAGGCTAAAAAGGTCATACATAACCTTACTCTTGATGAGAGTAATTATGAGGAAGCTATAAAACTCCTGAAGTTGAACTATTGCAACAAAGAGTTAAGCATAGCTACCCTTTATTATCAATTACTAGATCTGAATGCACCAAACAGTAGACCAGAGTCACTTCAAAGCTTCAGACTAGAAGTAGAGTCTCTAGTAAAGGCCTTAGGTACCAAGGTTAATATACCTAGTTCTGAATGGTCTATCAAGCTATTGTTACAGAGGAAATTGCCTCGAAATGTCTTGACAGAGCTCTGCTCACATTATAATACTGAGTTTCTTACTCTCGATCAGATTTTCGAGGGGTTGAGGATCACAGTTAATAGGTTAAAGACTCATGACAAAATTAAACCTGAGTCTAAACCAATTAATACTGATATTTCAGTCAAACCTAAACAGACTCCAAGTAAGTCTAATAAATATAAATCCAAACCTACTCCATCCACTAAGAAAAGAAGTGGAAATGTAGGTACATATTCAGTATCTCCTTCAGAGATAATCAATGACTTGTCTATTAACGAGACTAAGTCTATTAAACAGAGAAAGTGTCTGTTCTGCAATCAGGAACACACCACTTACCAATGCTCTACTTATCCTACGTATAATGCTAGAGTTAAAAGGTTACAGGAATTGTACAAATGCACCAAATGCATGGGTTCTCATGATCCCAAGAAATGTGTGGTACCATTACGTACCTGCAACCGTTGTAACCAAGGTGTACACCACTACGCCTTATGTAGAAAATCTTCTACACCAACCATGACCACTGGAGAGAATTTTACTAATTCTACTACAATGCAATATTGTAAAGTACATCACGAAGTGAATGTACTTGCTACTGAGTCAGGCAATAATACTACTTTGCCTACCGCTCAACTTAAATTAATAAACCGAAGATCTAGAATTAACACTAGGGGTCTTTTTGACCAAGGTTCACAAAAAACCTTCATTACACAACAGTTGGTAGATGAGTTAAATTTAAAACCTACCAAAAGTGTGAAGTGTGTGAAGTTGAACCTACCAAAAGTGTGTGATTTCTGGTTTCCTGTCAAATAGTGGACCTCGTGACTACAAGGTAGTTAAATTACTAGTTAGATTAGGATCCTCTACTAGCCCAATCCATGCGGTGGTAGTGGATAAGATTCCTACGGACCTGCAGGTCACAGGATTAGCTCGCACTGCGAGACACCTTAAGCGAAACCGCATGAGGCTAGCGGATCATAAAATAAATTCCGATTGCCTCACAGATATTGGAATATTAATAGGTGCGGATCATTATTACAAGTTTATAACTGGATGCACTAGACAACATGGTATGAATTTGTGGTCGTCCGCAGGGGGCAAATTGCTCACAGGACCCGTGCTTTTCAGACAAGGTCCAGCGTCCACAAACCAACAAACCAATAATGTAATTGTAGCGTGACTAGGCTTAGAGCAGTCACCCCTACGCTTCAGGGAAATAGCCGAGGACATTAAGTCTGATCCACCAATACATCGTTTGTGGGATTTAGATACGTTAGGCATCATCCCTGAGCAACCAAGTCCTGATGATACGTGGACTTACCAGCAATATCTGGATACAGTTGTCTACTCAAATAAACAATACTGGGTAAGACTCCCATGGAAGTTAGATCATCCGCAACTTCCAGTGAATTATTTTATGGCAGCCTCACAATTGCAGTCTCAATTAACACGACTACAGAAGCAGCCAGATAAACTAACCATGTATCACCAACTTATCCAACAACAACTTAACAATAAGTTCATTGAAGTGTTGAACACGATGACCGAAAAACAGGTCATTATTTACCTCACCATGCTGTGGTGAAAGACTCATTGACAACACCTATTCGTATTGTCTTTAACTGCAGTGCTAAAGTAAAGCCGAGCAGTGTGTCTTTAAATGAATGTCTCCAAACGGGACCTAGCCTAACACAAAGCCTACATGATGTGTTGTTACGATTTCGCACGGGCATTTTTGCCTATACAGCTGACATCAGCAAAGCCTTTCTCCGAGTAGGATTACAGGAGGAAGATCTTGACTACACAAAATTCCTCTGGTTCAAGGATCCACTGGATCCTAATAGTGAATTAATCACCTATCGGTTTGCCTCTGTATTATTTGGAGCTACGTCCTCACCGTTTCTTTTGCAGGCAACATTAGACACTCATTTGAGGAAATCAGACAGCCCTTATAAGGCAACCATTAGCGACAACTTGTATGTCGACAATTTCCAGGGGACAACTAATGATCAAGCTGATCTGGTAGAAATCTACCATGAGGCTAACCGAGAACTGTTAGGAGCCAATATGCCTCTACAATCATGGGCCTCAAATAATAAACTGCTTAACCAGTTAATCGAGAAAGAATTTCCCGATTATCAGGTACCCAGTAAATTAAAGGTTCTAGGCGTGGAATGGAACACCAGCACTGACGAGATGAATGTCAAGTCAGTGCAAACTGATAAATCAACCCTTACCATGAGAACACTGCTCTCATTTGTCAGTCAACCATTTGACCCTTTAGGCCTACTTAGTCCTATATTAATAAGGGGCAAACTCCTAATGGAGGAGTGCTGGCAGCAACATATGGGATGGGATGATCCGTTATCAAGTGAGTTACAAGCCAAATGGCAAATACTCTCAACGGATTTTAATCAGTTAGGCGTTTTGAAATTTCCTCGTAATGCTTCAGGACCAAACTTACCCACCAATTTGCACGTTTTTTGCGATGCCTCTGGCAAAGCATATGGCGCAGTAGCCTATTTAGTTAACAGTGCTCAATCAATTTTACTCACATCTAAAGCAAGAGTTGCTCCCATCAAGAAGAGATCCTTACCTCAGATGGATTTGACTGCGTTGCTAGTGGGAGTAAGATTGGCCCATTGCCTGGCAAAGACACTCAGTAATATCCACTTTGGTGAGATTGTAGTGTGGTCAGACAACGAGGCAGTCTTACAATGGGTACGAAACAATAACAACAAAACTCCTTACGTCAGTAATCGCGTCAGGGAGATTCATGATTTATCCGCAGGATATAAGTTTAGACATGTCCCTACTAAGGACAATCCTGCAGATTATTTATCAAGAGGATCGACATTAAAACAACTTGTCAAGTCTTCGCTATGGTTCAATAGACCTTCATGGCTTGTTGGTGGTCAGTGGCCCAAACAAAAGTCACAAGTCATAGTGACCAATATCACCACTCCCATGAAGGAACCAGAGCCTCAGCGAATATTAGCCATTGATCCTCATCATTATTCCAACTTAAGCAAATTGTTACGAGTGACTGCGCACGTGTTTGATTTCCTTGCTAAAGTAGGAATTCGACATAAATTTCCAAATCCTGTCCACTATTGGATCAAGCGTGCACAGAAAGAGACTTACGGAAGCGAATTTGAGAATCTTCCGGATAAACTCACTAAGTCTCTGGGAATCTGGTACGATGTCAACACTCACAACATACTACGATGTGGAGGACGTTTGCTACATGCAAAGATTGACTTAGACACTAAAAATCCAATTCTTTTACCTCGTCACCACATCATAACTAAACTTCTTGTCTTACATCACCATCAATATGGTACACTACATGGTGGAGTTTTAGATACTCTCACCGACCTTAGACAAAAGTACTGGCTTCCTCAAGGTCGTCAGACTGTTAAGACCATTATTAAATCTTGTGTAATCTGTAAGAGATACGACGCTAGAGTCTGTCCTTACCCAGGACCTCCCCCACTCCCAGAAGAGCGAGTGGTTCATCTTCGTCCTTTCGAAACAACTGGAGTTGATTATACAGGAGCCTTACTCCTCACTGGTAACCCAGATAATATACCAGTAAAGGCGTACATTTGTCTCTTTACATGTGCTACAACCAGAGGCGTACACTTAGAGGTCACCCCAGACATGAGTGCTGAAGCTTTCATTCAAGCTTTCCGCAGATTTGCTGCCCGCCGATCATGTCCTAGATTAATGATATCAGACAACGGATCTAATTTTGTGGCAGGAGAAAGTTGTTTGCGAGAAGTCTGGAACCACCCTGAAGTACAGTCAGTCTTACAAAGAAGACAATGTCACTGGAAATTCATAGCACCGAGAGCCCCTTGGCAAGGTGGGTTCTATGAGCGAATGGTAGGCACAGTCAAGAAGTGTCTAAGGAAAACTTTACACCGACAAAAGGTCAGTTACTCAGAACTCCAAACTATTGTTGTGGAAATCGAGGCGCGAGTCAATAACCGCCCCATCACCTACCTGTCTGATGATTACACCCAGAGAGAACCACTGAGCCCCTCTCACTTGATCCATGGAGGTCAACTAAGCCCTCTCATCCCTTTAGCCGAAGAGGACCCTGTAGACCCGTCCCATGTGACCAGAGGAGACTTGGTGGAAAGCTACCAACATCTTTCTAGAGTTATTAACAGGTGGAATGAGGTGTGGACTCGAGAGTACCTCACAGCTCTACGAGAGTACCACTACAGAGCTTCGAGTCCTTACAATAAGGTGCAATTAAAGCCAGGAGACCTAGTACTAGTCGATAGTGATGGACCAAGGTCAGAATGGCCTATAGGTAAAATTGTCACCATTCATCCAGATCGACAAGGTGTCCTAAGAGTGGTTAAAGTCTTATGCAGAGGCAACACTACTCTAAAAACTTTAGAGAAGCTGGTTCCCCTTGAACTGACTGAACAAGAATATCAGCCAGATCCAGTTTCCCCAGTAATTTCAGAGGACAATGATCCTGTTCCTCCAAGCTACCGCCCCACTAGAGCTGCAGCTCAACAATGTAGGCGGAATTTGCAGGCCTATTACAACTCTGAAGAAGAGTAATTTCCTTCACTTCCCACTGAGATAACTATGATGAAGCTACGATGTGATATCACGTAACAAAACATTACACGTCACTATGACCCAGGATATCGCATCACCGTAGATTCTGTTAGTTTAAATTGGGAGAGTTAAATTCTATAAATATTGTGTAGGCTACAAACAACATGTTTCAGTTGACATGTAAATAGCAAGACTCAAGTTCTTGTAAGTCCTTGATAAATCCGGGACGTTCGTTATGTGTATACTAACATATTAACATACTAATGTATTAATCTTTATTTCACTTCGGGATAGGTCAGTACAACACAGTACACTACGACCCTAGAATCCTCCCCCCGGAGTTATGTTGGATATTTCCAACACCGAATACAACATTGTTGTCTTCTCATTACTTATTACTAACCATACTAATTATTGTAGTAAGTAAAATTAACAACACGTAGAATTCTCATGTACTAATAATTTCATCTGTGCAGTAGGCTAGAATTCTCACGTCACCTGACGCCAGTATTGCGTCAGATTTCCTTACAGTAAACACATTATATCCAATGTATGTGAGAATTAAATTCGATTCTCCATAATTAAAGCATTCTGTATGATAACTAATTGCAGACGAATTGATCTCTAACAAAAAGCCGAATAGAGCGTTGGAATCATAGCGTCTATCTCGTGATAAAGTTAACGTCACCAGTGAATGCCATGGGGAGACATTAATTCCTCTCCCTTATATATTTACTATTCTTAAATTGGTAAATAACCATATTTTCTTCCTCTAAATAATAAACCCGTCCAGTCTTCAACGTTTCAAGCATAAATGCGAGAAATATTAATGTTCGAGACAATAATTTGTTTTATGAACGCGGACTCGGCGTGGGTAGAGGAAGGCCAGCTCAGTACACGTGGAGAGCCGCTCAGAGGCAGACCTGCGCTTACCGTACTCATAAGAAGACGCCATTGTCCAGCAACTAGGACAGGCATTATCCATCCTCAGATGAAAGTCGCCACTGTGAGGCATGAATAACCTTGCAGAGAGTATCTTCAGCTGTTGCTGGTGTCGAATAAGGAGCCCTTTGACTTGGTTCTTGACGACACGTGACCAGCCAGCGAAGCGCGTCACTATCCAGGATAGGGTTAACCAGAGCCTGGGACGCGAAGCACGGCAATCTTAATACTTATACAGTGCCCACAGCTAAGTATATTCCTTTATGTGATGCATCAGGTAAAAGGTTTAATAGTAGCAGGGTGATTGTCCGTTATGACGCACGATAACATCTAATAACAGGTGATTAAAATTTATCACCTGTAGCTCTTAATTTTCTTGAATATATAGATACAGTAGGTAAATCAGTTGCTACTGCAAATATTTGTCTTGCAGCACGAGAGAAGAATTCTCCATGCTGCCTCCTCCCATGTTAACCCGTTCTACTCGTCAGTCTACCGAGTCCAGAGAATAAGAGGAACTTCCATGGCTTTCTAAAGGAATCTTCATTAAGCTAAGATTTATTTCCTTTTATGATTCTATTGCAATTTCTTGTGTGCAGAATTTTTTGGGATTAATATGTGATTTACTGTAACTCATTACTATGCTCATAATCTATGTTCCCCTTTATGGTAATGATATCAGTTTCAATATTATTTTATAGGATTAGATTATTATTAATTGAATTAGTGAACGAACCACACTAATTCCTGGACGGACTTACCTCCAGTAATAACCCCCCAATGTAGGCGTTTGAGGTTTGTTTCATTTAATAATACAGCCCATTAATTATTTCTATGATCATATTTTCTAGTTTGTCCATAGTTACTGGTTTCATCTAGGAATTATCTAATGATCAGAAATTCTCAGTTTCCCTCTTTACTATAAAAGCGGGTGGTCCTTCGTAATTTAATTTACTACATTAATATTTAAATAATCATGTTCAAGCCCCAAATATCCCACAGGTCTCTACTAAAAGTATTTGATCGAATAAGCAATTCTCTAGTTAAGTGAAGGGAGAATGAATTGAGTCTTCCATTGAGTCTTTTGCAGTTTATATAGGTGAAATTTTTGAATGGTATAAGAAGATACAAGAAAATAACAATAGGATATAATTAAGCATTAGATAAGTTTTATAATTTATTTGGGCAATAATATGGTTAAATACAGGCGTGTACATTATGCTATTTTCCTGACTTCTTGTACAAGAGCCTTTGTGCAGTTTATCTTATAGCGACAGTTGATGTTTGAATGGAAATAAATAGGAGATACTGTATTTCCTCCTCCAAAAGTCCTTTTGCAATTTCATTGATATTTCATTCAATTACAACCATCAACTATATTAGTTCTTAGCTGGAAATAATCTTTTAAAATGGGGGAAAAATATGAAAATGGGTTTGAGTATGCCATCACAGAAAACGGGTTTATTGTGAGAAGATGGATGACAACATCATTACACGTTATAATTGACAGAAGGGGGGTCTCTTTAATTCTCATGCATAAATATCGAAAACGGAAATAAATATGAACATGCTCTATCACGGAAAACGGTACTGATGAGGGAAGATGAAGATTCGCGGGCTGCTGACGTTATTGGAGAGGCCAGGAATGAGCCTTTTAATCTCCCTTTTTGTATATATACAGTATTGACGGAAGTGAGAGGTCAATAAGTGTTTAAAACATATCAAGAGACTATGGGGTTCAGAAGTCATGACACAATACCCGACCTTCAGAGGTTGACGGAAAAAATCAGGGCACTATGACCGTAGCAAAAAGCAAAACGGTCATTGTGGCTACATTTGCTACTCACTACCACACAACCACAGCTACACCACACAACCAAACCACCATTAATGCTGTAATCAACCTAACCACCATTACTATACACACTTCCATCCCAACACTACCACAACACACTTTAACACCACACCACCACACTACCACACCACACTTCCATTACCTCACCTCACTGCAACCAAAACCATCAACCACCATTACCTCCAACGACCACAACCATGAACCACCACAACCATGAACCACCACAACCATCAACCACCACTATCATCATCCACCATTACCATCATCCACCACAACCATCAACCATTACTTCCATCAACCACCACAACAGTCAACAACCACTACTAGAAACCACAATCATCAATCACTCCTATCACCAACAACAACTATCAACCACTACTTCTGCCAATCAGAGTTGCTGCCTGGTGTTGCAGGTGTTGCGAGGGTGCGCCCGCTAGCCGGGGATCCGGCTGGCGGTATGGCTGTTGCTGGTGATACCCGTGTTCAGCGGGTAGATACTGTGAGACTGGATTTTTCTAGTGCTGTGGACTGGCTCATTGTGGAGATTGCGCTCTTGGACGTGCTCCATGTCGACGTCTCTGATTTGCTGGGGCTGGAAAATCTCTCGCCTACCCGTCTGGCAGTGTCATTTGCCACGTCGCTGCTTTACCAGGAGTTTGTTGCACGCTGGGATGCACGCTTGCTTCCTATTCCTGCTTCGGCTGTGACTTCGGAGATTTCGGATCCCTGGGGGCCCTTGAAATTTGTGAGCGTTCACGGTGTACCGGTGACCTTCCCTGAGGTTGAGCTTATGTCGGTGTTTACGCGGTATGGTGTTGTGGTGAAGCACCGGTTCACCGTTTTGAGTGTGGGCCGGCTGAAAGGGGTCCGTCTGGGCGCTCGTACCCTCGTCATGCAGGTCGCGAGCCCTATTCCTTCCAGGATTTCGTTTCGTGGGCTCTCTCTGCGGATATTTTCAGGGTCAGACAAGAACCTGTTACTAAGGTGGCGCTGAGGGCCCCGTGGCGGCCAGCTGTGACGCTCCTCGTGCTAAGGCCCCTTCAGCTTTCCTGGGAGATGACTTTCCCTGCTTGTCTGTGCGTGGGGTTTCCTCGGCGGATCCTCGCTCTGTCCTGGTGCCTGGTGTGGTTCCTGCAACGGTTCCGGCAGACGTTCCATCTGGCCCAGGTATGTCTGCCCCACCGGTGAGCTCTGAGGACCTGGGGGCACCTGCTCCGGATCTTTGTCGTTCGGTGGTTGCGGAGGTGCATCAGCAACTGGTTGCTTCCGTGGAGGCATTGGGTGATGCTGTAGGGGTGGTACCTGCTTCTCCTGCAAACGGACATGTGCTTCCCGGGGCTGTCGGGTTGGTGGTGAGTGAGACTCCCCCCCCCCCCCCCTGCCCTCTTCCTCGTCACCTCTGGTAGTTTCCTCGTTCCCACGTGCCTCTTCTCCTGCGCCGGTTCTGTCGTCCCCGCTAGATACCTCACATATGCTGGAGTCTGCCCTTCTGCCTGCTGTGTCTCTTCTTTCTCTGATTCCGATCTCCGTGAATGGTAGTGGCTTTTTGCCCCGCGTTGTTGAGGCTACTGTTCAGCGTGATCGTGCTGCCCCGGCTTTGGGGCCGCCTGCCGACGGTTTTTCTGGGGCACCGCTTGCTGAGGGTGACAGTTTCGACGATCAGCGGAACGCCGCTGATCGTCGGAATTTTTTAAGCCCCGTCGTTCGGCTGGGGCTGCGTCACGTTACCGGACGTGGGCTGAGGAGCGTGATGCGATGGATGATGATGCTGTGGACGACGCTGTGTTGCCACCTGTGTGCCTTCTGAGTTGGACGCTGTTCCTCCTGCTGGTGGCTCCCCTCAGTGGGCGGTAGCCCCTGGTGATCGCGAACTTGTAGTGGTGTTGTCGAAGGATGTGTGGCGGGGGGCCTCTGCTCCTATTCCGGTTGGTGGAGGCACTGGGGCCCCTGCGGAGCCACCCTCCGCAGGGCTTGGTGCGGTGCCCGGCATCGAACGGAGTGAGCGCCCTAGTGGGCGGGCCGGTGTGCGGCCTGCCATGCAGCCCAGTGTGCTTCCAAGTGTGCGGCCCTGTGATCAGCTTCCTAGGGGAAAACCCATCCCTTTCGTCCTCCCGTCCGGAAAGGTGATCAACAGATTTAAGGCAAATCCGACTTTTGAGTGTGATGACCTGGTGCGTCCTGTTCCCTGGTGCCCATCTACCATCTGGGTTCCGCGGGCGCAGTGTTTTGTCTTGGGCGTGCCGAATTCGAAGCTTTGGCCTACTGCGACTCCTGGATATCCGCTTCCTGAAGGTGACCAACTTGTTTGGGAAGCTTATTGCTTACGGTTTCCAGCTCGGGAGTACTCAAAGAAGTATGAGTGATTGGTGTGATTGGTTTCTGTCTGTGTTGTGCGTGATGTTTCCCTGGTGCCTGCGTGCACAGGTGGGTGTCCTTGTCTGTGCCTGTGGGTGGTGTGGGTGTTGTTCCTGACCCCTGCGTGGCCTGTTTTATTGTGTTTGCGATTTGTTTTCTGCTTTGCCTTTGGTATGGGTGTTTGTGTTGTGGTTGTGTGCGGTTGTAGGTGTTTGGTGTTATTTCTTTCATGTCATTGCGAGCACCCCATGTATTGTGTTGGGTTGGCAGGCGGTGTGGTTGTGTATGTCGCTTGTGCGCGTGTTTTTATGTTCTTGTCCTGGTGATTGCTTTATTCTTTGTACAAAATGTATGTTATTTATGTTATTTATGCTCTCGTATGTAGTTTTTTTGAGTGTCATGTTACTTGGTTGTTGGGCCCTTATTTGTGTCCGGTTCTGCTCCTTTGTGTGCGGGGTCGGACGGACCGTGCTTGTGTTTTTCTTGCCTCCCCTTTTCTGTTTTAGGGGGTTAAGCTTTCTGTACATTTCTTATAAATTAGTTTTTGTTATTGTCCTTATGTCATTTCTGTGTCATTTATTTGTTGTTTATTTTATGCAGTTTGTTTGCTTGTGTCCCATTGTGTGTATTTTCTTTTCCTGTTTGCTATTTGCACGATTGTTTTGTGTTCCTTTCCTGGCTCCTGCGTGGGCCTCTTTCTTTGATCTGTACCAAATTAAAAAAAATCAAAAATTCAAATTCAAATTTGAATTTGAATTAGAAAATTTATTATTTATGCCTTTTTTATGGTGTGTGGCGCATGCCTTTTGTATGTTATTGTGCTCCTTTGTATTTTTCTTTATGTTCACGTTTTGTTGAGGTTCTTTTTGCTTTTTATATGATGTATTTGTCTCTTTCCTGTGCCATGTGGTTTTGTGTTATTTT
Source organism: Procambarus clarkii (assembly GCF_040958095.1). Lineage (NCBI taxonomy): Eukaryota > Metazoa > Arthropoda > Malacostraca > Decapoda > Cambaridae > Procambarus > Procambarus clarkii. The sequence continues at coordinate 34,142,420 of NC_091174.1, read as the reverse complement.
CTGTTTCTGTTATCTCCTTGTTATGTGATTTGTACTTTGGCTTTTTATATCAATAAAAAAATATTCTGCCAATCACAACAATCAGCCACAATAACATTCAACTACTGCTACCACCAACCACCAAATACAATCATCAACTACCACCACCACTAAAATCAATTACCACTGTCATCAATGACAGTAATAAGAGTGACCTACCCACACCAGCAGAAATAAGAGGGATCTACTGGCACCAGCAGTAATAAGAGTGACCTACTCACACCAGCAGATATAAGAGTGACCTATCCACACCCGCAGTAATAAGAGTGACCTACCCACACCAGCAGTAATAAGAGTGACCCACCTGCATCAGCAGTAATAAGTGTGACCTACCAGCACCAGCAGTAATGTGAGAGTGACCTGCCAGCACCAGCAGTAATGTGAGAGTGACCTGCCAGCACCAGCAGTAATGTGAGAGTGACCTACCAGCACCAGCAGTAATGTGAGAGTGACCTGCCAGCACCAGCAGTAATGTGAGAGTGACCTGCCAGCACCAGCAGTAATGTGAGAGTGACCTGCCAGCACCAGCAGTAATGTGAGAGTGACCTGCCAGCACCAGCAGTAATAAGAGTGACCTACTCACACCAGCAGATATAAGAGTGACCTATCCACACCAGCAGTAATAAGAGTGACCTATCCACTCCAGCAGTAATAAGAGTGACCTACCTGCATCAGAAGTAATGAGTGACCTACCTGCTGAGCAAGGCCGACGTAGTGATAGAGCTGCGTCACGTTAGCGTCCAGGTCGTCCACCGTCGCCTCCATCACCGACACACCTGAAGAGCTCCATAAAGTCCACTGCTGAAGATTCTGGATATTTCTCTGTTAAAAAAATTGCAACACATTACGTGACATAAGATAAATATTTTCCCCTCTATGAGATGAAGTTATGAAGTAGAGAAATACACCGGACAGCCTTGGCTTATTAGGCAAATCGGGCCTTGCGTAGTAGGCTGAGAAGTGCGTTCTGGCTACTAGGTACGACATATATATATATATATATATATATATATATATATATATATATATATATATATATATATATATATATATATATATATATATATATATATATATATATATGTCGTACCTAGTAGCCAGAACGCACTTCTCGGCCTACAATGCAAGGCCCGATTTGCCTAATAAGCCAAGTTTTCCTGAATTAATATATTTTCTTTATTTTTTTTCTTATGAAATGATAAAGCTACCCATTTCATTATGTATGAGGTCAATTTTTTTTAATTGGAGTTAAAATTAATGTAGATATATGACCGAACCTAACCAACCCTACCTAACCTAACCTAACCTATCTTTATAGGTTAGGTTAGGTTAGGTAGCCGAAAAAGTTAGGTTAGGTTAGGTTAGGTAGGTGCCAATGTGGGGACCCATAGCCTCGGAGAAGAAAATAAAAAGTATTCAGAGGAGACCTTGTGGTTTCTCACTGAACATTAATATTATCTTCTCCTACCACCCCCATTCTTTTGTATGTACACATATATATTTACTTTATTTGAACTTTGTTACAAAAAAGGAGTTACATATGGGTTACAAAGATGGTTATCATAGGTTGTCGAGTTCCTCCAGCTCCTCAGATGGCGGGCAGGAACCCTGGATGCAGTGCGCATTTCCCCTCTGTATCGCCACACTGAGGCGCTGGAAAAGAAAGCTTGCAGCTCTCGGGTCCCTTGTTGTTTCAATGAGCCTAGAACCCAGTTCCTTCAAAAAACTGGTAGCACTTTTACCCCAGGCGCCGAGTGTCTTAGAAGCAATGGGGACAAAATTGTAGTGGTGATACAGTTCTCTATACTTACGGGATTTGGCTGCTTCCCTGTGGGTGGCAGCGCCACCTGGTTGTGCAACACTGAGGTTAATGTAGGTGTTAGCCAGGGTTGATACGTACGTGTAGTCCCATACCAACTGCTTGCTATTCTTCCAGGGGTTTACTGTGATACCATCCGGGCGACCAATAAGAGCATCAGAGTTACGGGGCGTTAGGTAATGGGGCTCTCTTTCAGCTGGGCATCCAGCTGTGGTGAGGCTCCTCTTGATGATGTCGTTAACTTCACTGTTCCTCGAGTGCCATATATATAAATATATATAAATATATATATATATATATATATATATATATATATATATATATATATATATATATATATATATATATATATATATATATGTCGTACCTAGTAGCCAGAACGCTCTTCCGGGCCTACTATGCAAGGCTTGATTTGCCTAATAAGCCAAATTTTCCTGAATTAATATATTTTCTCTAATTTTTTTCTTATGAAATGATAAAGCTACCCAGTTCATTACGTATGAGGTCAATTTTTTTTTATTGGAGTTAAAATTAACGTAGATATATGACCGAACCTGCCCAACCCTACCTAACCCAACCTAACCTATCTTTATAGGTTAGGTTAGGTTAGGTAGCCGAAAAAGTTAGGTTAGGTTAGGTTAGGTAGGTTAGGTAGTCGAAAGACAATTAATTCATGAAAACTTGGCTTATTAAGCAAATCGGGCCTTGCATAGTAGGCATAGAAGTGCGTTCTGGCTACTAGGTACGACATATATATATATATATATATATATATATATATATATATATATTTATATATATATATATGTCGTACCTAGTAGCCAGAACGCACTTCTCAGCCTACTATGCAAGGCCCGATTTGCCTAATAAGCCAAGTTTTACTGAATTAATATATTTTCTCTATTTTTTTTCTTATGAAATGATAAAGCTGTGGAATGTAAAATGATAAAGCTATATATATATCTATATATATATATATATATATATATATATATATATATATATATATATATATATATTTATATATATATATATATATATGGCGCAAGGAGAGGGAAGAGAGCCAGGGAACCTCAGCCTCCAACCCAGCAATCCCAGAGGGGAGTGGGGTACCCCAATCCAGCAACCCAGGAACCCCAGGGGGGAATGCAACACCCCAGTCCACCACCAAATAGGGCCCTCCCTACCCCCCAGCACAAACCCTTCCTTGCCCCTGCATAATGACCATCATGAAACCCAAATCCTCCCCCTCCCTTTATCCCAAGTAGCCCCTGCTTTCCCATCCCCTGCTTTCCCAGCCCCTGGTCTTCTCCCTGCCCGAAGCAGGCCTGAGCAAGACCAAAGCCCTCTATCCCCCTCTGCACCTCCCTCCAAACCCCTGTCAACTACACCGCAGGAGGGCGTGCCCTCTCCCCAAGCAATCCCTGCTCCCTCACCCCCAGGACTTCTTCCTGCCCCAAGCAGGCCTGAGGAAGATCTAAGTCCTCCACCCCCCACTCCACCTCCTCCTGAACCCCTGGCAACTACCTCACAGGAGGATGAGCCTACCCAAACAGCAATGACCATAGAACAACCTCCTACACTTGTAGGGAGTGTAGGTGAAATTGGATATAAGAAAGTGAGCTTCAAGGTAATGTACTCAAACATTGATGGGATTACCAATAAAGCAAGTGAACTGGCAGAAAAGGTGCAAGAAGAAAACCCTGATGTAATACGACTAACGGAAACAAAATTGTCAGGAGTCATAACAGATGCTGTGTTTCCAAAGGACTACTATATAGTAAGGAAAGAGAGGGAAGGGAGAGGAGGTGGAGGAGTGGCCCTGCTGATAAGGAAGGACTGGAGTTTTTATGAGATGGAAATTCCGGGCTGTGACGGATTCAGAGATTACATAACAGGAACTCTAACAATGGGTGGACCTAAGATAATAGTGGCAGTCATTTACAACCCTCCCCTAAATGACAGAAGACCTAGACAGGAGTTTGATAGGAACGACATGGCAACCATTAATATAATAGAGAGAGCAGCTTCAGTTGCCTGCAGGAATGGCTCAAGACTCTTAATCATGGGTGATTTCACAAATGGAAAGATAGACTGGGAGAATGGGGACCCAAATGGTGGTGCAGATACGTGGCGAGCTAAACTTTTGGAAGTGGCAACAAGGAATTTTCTGAGCCAGCATGTCAAGGAACCCACAAGAGTGAGAGGCAATGATGAACCAGCTAGACTCGACTTGATATTCACCCTGAATGAGTCAGAAATAAGGGAAGTCAAAGTTGAAGCCCCCATAGGAATGAGTGACCACAGTGTACTAACCTTTGAGTACTTGGTGGAGGAAGGGATAACCTATCCAAGGATGGGAGTGGAGGGGAAAAGACTGAATTACCGAAGAGGAAAATATGACGAGATGAGGAACTCCCTCAGGGGAATAATATGGGAAACAGAACCAATGTAACGGTTCTATTGTTATGTGAAGTATGGTGACAATAAACACAGACACTAAGATACTATATATATATTTGGTCGAATATACAGAAGTACACAGGTGATACTTTGGTGTGAGTTGAGCGCACTGAGAGTCGGTACAGTATCTCGCAAGTGTCTGCTCTAGACCACACTTGAGAGTAGACTAGTTAATGTTTGCTATTCTGCCGCTTTTGGAAGTGGCAACAAGGAATTTTCTGAGCCAGCATGTCAAGGAACCCACAAGAGTGCGAGGCAATGATGAACCAGCTAGACTCGACTTGATATTCACCCTGAATGAGTCAGAAATAAGGGAAGTCAAAGTTGAAGCCCCCATAGGAATGAGTGACCACAGTGTACTGACCTTTGAGTTCTTGGTGGAGGTAGGGATAACCTATCCAAGGATAGGAGTGGAGGGGAAAAGCCTGAATTACTGAAGAGGAAAATATGACGAGATGAGGAACTTCCTCAGGGGAATAATATGGGAAACAGAACTTAGAGACAAGAATGTGCAGGTCATGATGGATTTTGTCACCCAAAAGTGCCAGGAAGCTGCAGACAGGTTTATCCCCTTTCCAAAAGGAGAAAAACGAAAAACAACAGAAAAACCCATGGTTCAACCAGGAATGTAAGGTAGCGAAACAACTGAGTAAAAGAACATGGAGAAACTACAGAAATAACAGAACACCAGAGAACAGGGAGAGATACCAGAGGGCCAGAAATGAGTACATCAGAGTGAGGAGGAAAGCAGAGAGACAGTTGGAAAATAACATCGCGAGTAAAGCCAAGACCCAACCAAAGCTGCTCCACAGCCACATCAAGAGGAAAACAGCAGTGACGGAACAAGTGATGAAGCTACGGAAAGGGGAGAACAGATACACAGAGAATGACAAGGAGGTGTGTGAAGAACTCAACAAAGGTTCCAGGAGGTCCTCACAATAGAACAAGGAGAAGCCCCTGCACTAAATGAGGAGGCGGCAAACCAAGCAACGTTGGAGGAATTTGACCTCACCAGTGATGAGGTCAAAAGGTGTCTGCTGGAGCTGGATGTGACAAAGGCTGTTGGGCCTGATAGAATCTCACCATGGATACTAAAGGAAGGTGCAGAAGCACCTTCCTTATATATATATATATATATATATATATATATATATATATATATATATATATATATATATATATATATATATATATATATATATATATAAATATATATATGTCGTACCTAGTAGCCAGAACGCACTTCTCAGCCTACTATGCAAGGCCCGATTTGCCTAATAAGCCAAGTTTTCCTGAATTTGTCGGAAAATCCGACACCATTTTATATCATACAGATAATAGCTGTATTGTATAAACAAGTTACCCATAGAAAACGTAACTTGTAGTGGAATTACCATCTAAAGAAAACGGGATATCATCACCACATACTATTATAATTCACCAGCTATTCTGCTGGGAATTATTCTTAAATACATTAGTCTTTGGACTTTACCATCATAAAAACATCTTATATAAATTAACTTAATTATCAATATTACAGTAGAGTAAATGTGACCCTTCTATCACTTTTTGACATCTGGACAAGTAGGCCAGGCGTCAGGGGGGAAGGAGGGCAGCCATTGTTTATACGAGACCAGAGGCTCACACGGGAGCAAATTCGGCTCCTGTTAATTTTACTTGGACGTAGTGTTATGGAAACCAAAGGTACCATCTCCAACACGATGTCTACAATTCAAGTTAAGTGTTCTTTCCGAAACCCATTATCTATCATTAGTGGCCATTAATGTCATTGGGTAGGGTTTGCCGGTTAGAACGCGAAATCGCCTCAAACTAAAGGTAATTAAGCCAGGTCTTCAATGTTCCATGTACAGTATTTTCTCTGATATACTTGTCATATATAGGATTCTGGCTTCACAGCTAGCGCACTTTTGACAGGTCAAGACGAGGAAGCAAGATTTGTGCACCAGTTACTGGGTGATATGGAAGCTACCTCAAAGAGGATAATTTGGTGTCTACACCCTAGTTATACCTGGTGGACTAACCTGCTGTACTATAAGATAAGGAACCTTTTCAATGTATGTAGTTAATACTGTAGTTTGATTGGCTGCATATATATTAATTTAATAACCCCCCCTAATGTGTAGAGGATCGATTTGTGAGATTATGAGATTATTGCAGAAATACAGTCCACTTATCATTATACAAATTGCTATCGAAATATATAAATTAACGTAAATATAAATTCATATAAATTAAATAAATATAAATCTCACAGGTCGGTTCCCACATTATTTGGTCATCTTCGAACCGGATGACGGATTATTTGATCCTTTGAACCCACATTTGGTCATCTTAGTACCGGATGAACCAGTTAACCAGTGGATTCATTAAATATACTAGTGCAGTGTTATTTAAACAAAGGCCAGCCAGTCAAAGACGGAAGCGTAGCCTCGAGGGAGCTCAGGAGCCCCCCTCAGCCGAGTTCAGCTTCATCAGCGGTTTCATGCACACCCACAGAGATTTGGTGGCGTGTTATTCTGTGAAATGACAGCGCTAATATAGAAGCCAGCCAAATTAGTGACTGTGTCGCGTGATTGTTCACGGATTTCGTGGTGTTACATTTCGCGAGAGATTATCTACGAATTTTGTGGACTTTATTTCGCGAGGTCACTAATAATATTTAATACTTCTAGATAATATTAGAAGTTTCATAGAGGCTAATTAAGAGGCTATTATCAATAATTGTGTATATTATTTCTCCAAAATAGAGAATTATTTAATATATATTGCACTAGTGTTCACAATATAATATTTACTAATTGCCAACCCACATCAGGGTAGGATATTAACCATTGACTAGTTGAACTATTATCGTTCATCCTAGTCCCATTATTACCATAGTCAGTTGTACTATATTGAATAACCTAACACCATTAATGAATGGTGCAGACCCTATTTTGGGTGTAATTTTTATCAACTCGAGTTGAGTTGTATATATAATAATTTACTTATGATCATTACACCTTTGAGTGATTAATTAGTGTCTCTACCATCCTAGGGTGATATAGAAGAGCTAACCTAAAGGTACTTCCAGTGACACTGGTTTATCACTCAAATCATTAGTGTGTATGATTGTATATATATAATGTGTATTAATTTTAAGTGCTAACCTCTAGTAGAGGTAGGATTATTGCCTAGTGAGTTCAGAATTTAACCCTAGGCTGCCATTAGTACTTGCTCACAATTTATGAGCCAGTGGTGCCCAATTAACAAGTCACCATGACTAATCCACAGAAAGCAAAGCGTGCTTTAATATCAAGCAAACGCCAACTAACAAGGGATCTCAACCAATATGAACAGTTGTTATATGAGCCTGTAATTAATTATCGTCGGTTGAAAATACCACTGTTACAGATTCAAACCCAATTGCATATATTGAAATCAAATAGGAAATCTTACCAAAATCAAGTCCACGACGACGTAGTAGTTGAAGATGTCGAACCATTCCTGTCTGACCTAGCACAATATGAAGAAGAAACTCAAGGCAGGTTGGAACATTTACACAGGATAATTGAATCAGAACAAATAGCAAGTACACCAAATAAAGTAGATAATGTTATGGATGATCTGGATCTTTTTGAGAATAAATGTAAAGCCAGATTAGATCCTTTAATCAACAAGGATAAAGCTTCACCCAGTAAAGCTTCACCCACTACAGCTTCACCCAATAATATACCACCAGAAATTAAGCAGTTTTCAGACAATTTATCCACAGTCTCTGTGGTTTCTGAAAACCCAATACCTGAAGCTACTAAGTTAACATGCCTCCAAACTAGAGGTGAAGCTGAACCAGTAGTAGAAAATGTAAATGAAAATAGCGACAGCACTAATTTCCCAGTCCAGCTTCCTAGGAATAATGCTGGCAATGAGAAAACTGTCATACATCTAGTACTACAATTGCTGGATTTACCTCAACCTGATCAGACTGCTGACTCATTACAATCCTTCAGCATGGAGTTTGAGTCACTACTAAGAACATTCAGACTTAAGGTTGATATAACTACTAGTGAATGGATGACCAAAGTAGTCCTTCAACGAAAATTGTCCAGCGATATACTAGATGAATTATATGCACATCAACATAACACCATCCTGACAGTACAGGACATCACTGAAGGTTTACATTCCATCATAAACAAACGAAGAGCAAATGAGGAAGTTAAAGCCTCTTGCAAGCCTTCAGAAATAGAAAATAATAGTCAATTAAAGGGTAAAACAACCACCCCAAATAAACATCAACCAATTACTCAAACATCAAGTTGCAGAAAATCTGACAATGCAGCAGCATCCTCCAAGCCTACTGTTACTAGTTCACCCAAACCGGTAACTTCCAAACGTGCAGTAGGCTGGGGGACATGTATGTTCTGCAAAAAGAAACATTCAACATACCATTGTGCTAATTATCCAACCAGAGACACTCGTATTGAGCGACTCCAGGAATTAGGGAGATGTTCGAGGTGTCTCAAGTCACACAACATAGACTATTGTGATACCCAATTCAACACCTGTAACAGGTGTAGAAGAGGTAGGCACCATGCAGCACTGTGCAAATATACGAAATTAACGTATTCAAGACCCAAGGTGGAAGATAGCATTCCCACCACAGTACAGTACTGCAAGGTGCAACAAACAAAGAGTGTCCAATCGGCAAAGTCTAAAGGTAATACGACTTTGCCTACTGCCCAAATTACCATCCTGAATAAGAGGGCCAAGGTCCATACCCGTGGGTTGTTTGACCAAGGATCCCAAAGAACATATATCACTAAAAAGTTGGCAGATGAACTACAATTAAGGCCTGTAGCCCAGATGTCATTCAATATCTCAGGGTTTGTAACAAATGCAGGACCTCAAGTCTACCAGGTGGTACAACCATCAGTACGTTTAGGCAGGTACGTCTGTCGAGTACAAGCCATTGTGGTGGACAAAATACCAGTAGACCTACAAGTTCAAGGTCTGAGAGCAACAGCCAAATTCCTGAGAAATAGAGGAATAAAATTGGCAGATAATATTAAGTCTGATCACCTCACCGACTTCGGTCTCCTTGTAGGGACAGACTATTGTCATCGATTCATCGGTAGCCCTGCAAAATATCAGGGTATAACCATGTTAAACTCTGCAGGAGGTAAATTACTCTCAGGCCCAGTATCAAGCCTGAGGAGACCTATGCCTGCAGATAAACAATACCAGTAGAAATCTAAATTTGTCAGCTGATTATATTTCTCCAGTAGCATTATACTAAGGAGATTACAGCTGACTATAGTAACAGAGGTTGATGTTAGTATCATCATTTAAAGCTGGAGATGAGTTCATGAGGCCTCAGTGGCAAATCAGTGAACAGTAGCCTATAACAGCTACAAGTCACTGCGACCAATGTCACTGAACCCACTGCAGTCTCAGAACCATACTTTACTTTAATGATGAGCTATTCAATCTTCTGAATCAATTAACTAAATCAAACCCCAGTATATGTGATGACTGATTTGATACATTTATTATTTAATCAAGATGTATTCCATGGGCCTCAGTGTTTATATATCAGTGACCAGTTACCTGAACAAACTTCAAGTTATATCTAATGTCACTGATCTCACTGCAGTCCCTGAATCATACTTGACTGTAGTACTTGATCACATTCAGTCTTCTGGGTTAAATAATAAGTAATTAGGCTTGAATATTAGCCTTTCAAGAGTTGACAGGGAAATGAAATCGCATTAGACTTCTAACCCCTGCAACTCTAGTACGGGACATCCGTCCTGTACGAACAGACACACAAATGTGTGATTACTAACTACTAACATCAAATTAATCTAATAATTCGATGGAGGAGTATCGGTGTTCGTCTGTTCTAATTAGGACTTCGACCCATGAGCAGCCCCCTGGGGAATTATGTCGGAAAATCCGACACCATTTTATATCATACAGATAATAGCTGTATTGTATAAACAAGTTACCCATAGAAAACGTAACTTGTAGTGGAATTACCATCTAAAGAAAACGGGATATCATCACCACATACTATTATAATTCACCAGCTATTCTGCTGGGAATTATTCTTAAATACATTAGTCTTTGGACTTTACCATCATAAAAACATCTTATATAAATTAACTTAATTATCAATATTAAAGTAGAGTAAATGTGACCCTTCTATCACTTTTTGACATCTGGACAAGTAGGCCAGGCGTCAGGGGGGAAGGAGGGCAGCCATTGTTTATACGAGACCAGAGGCTCACACGGGAGCAAATTCGGCTCCTGTTAATTTTACTTGGACGTAGTGTTATGGAAACCAAAGGTACCATCTCCAACACGATGTCTACAATTCAAGTTAAGTGTTCTTTCCGAAACCCATTATCTATCATTAGTGGCCATTAATGTCATTGGGTAGGGTTTGCCGGTTAGAACGCGAAATCGCCTCAAACTAAAGGTAATTAAGCCAGGTCTTCAATGTTCCATGTACAGTATTTTCTCTGATATACTTGTCATATATAGGATTCTGGCTTCACAGCTAGCGCACTTTTGACAGGTCAAGACGAGGAAGCAAGATTTGTGCACCAGTTACTGGGTGATATGGAAGCTACCTCAAAGAGGATAATTTGGTGTCTACACCCTAGTTATACCTGGTGGACTAACCTGCTGTACTATAAGATAAGGAACCTTTTCAATGTATGTAGTTAATACTGTAGTTTGATTGGCTGCATATATATTAATTTAATAACCCCCCCCTAATGTGTAGAGGATCGATTTGTGAGATTATGAGATTATTGCAGAAATACAGTCCACTTATCATTATACAAATTGCTATCGAAATATATAAATTAACGTAAATATAAATTCATATAAATTAAATAAATATAAATCTCACAGGTCGGTTCCCACAGAATTAATATATTTTCTCTAATTTTTTTCTTATGAAATGATAAAGCTACCCATTTCATTATGTATGAGGTCAATTTTTTTTTATTGGAGTTAAAATTAACGTAGATATATGACCGAACCTAACCAACCCTACCAAACCTAACCTAAGCTATCTTTATAGGTTAGGTTAGGTTAGGTTAGGTAGCCGAAAAAGTTAGGTTAGGTTAGGTTAGGTAGGTTAGGTTGTCGAAAAAACATTTATTCATGAAAACTTGGCTTATTAGGCAAATCGGGCCTTGCGTAGTAGGCTGAGAGGTGCGTTCTGGCTACTAGGTACGACAAATATATATATATATATATATATATATATATGTATATATATATATATATATATATATATATATATATAAATATATATGTCGTACCTAGTAGCCAGAACGCACTTCTCAGCCTACTATGCAAGGCCCGATTTGCCTAATAAGCCAAGTTTTCCTGAATTAATATATTTTCTATAATTTTTTTCTTATGAAATGATAAAGCTACCCATTTCATTATGTATGAGGTCAATTTTTTTATTGGAGTTAAAATTAATGTAGATATATGACCGAACCTAACCAACCCTACCTAACCTAACCTAACCTAACCTATCCTTATAGGTTATGTTAGGTTAGGTAGCCGAAAAAGTTAGGTTAGGTTAGGTTAGGTAGGTTAGGTTGTCGAAAAACAATTAATTCATGAAAACCTGGCTTATTAGGCAAATCGGGCCTTGCATAGTAGGCTGAGAAGTGCGTTCTCAGCCTACTATATATATATATATATATATATATATATATATATATATATATATATATATATATATATATATATATATATATATATATATATATATATATATATATATATATATATATATATATTGATTGCTGGTGTTGACTTCTACCCACCTCAAGACTCCGCTCCAATATAGAAATATATATATATATATATATATATATATATATATATATATATATATATTATTATTAAATATGACCGAAAAAGTAAGATTAATAATTCTAACACGAATTTTCTCAATCTTTCGTACATTTCTTTTCACTGTTGGAGGTAATTCAAAAATCATTCAAGAGCCTCGTTGGACATAGAATCGTTGTTTACCAACGTACCTGTGGACGAGACAATCGGGATGATAGCTGACAGAGTGTATCGTGATCCAGCCTGTACTCCTCTTGACATACCCGAAAATATTCTAAGGAAACTACTCCAAGCTTGTACTAAAGAGGCACCCTTCTTGAGCCCGGATGGGCACATGTATAAGCAAGTAGATGGGGTCGCCATGGGTTCTCCCCTAGGTGTCCTGTTTGCAAACTTCTACATGGGTACCATCGAGCAAAAAGTCTTAGTCGACATGAACTTGAAACCGGTCATATACTGCAGGTATGTTGACGACATTTTTACACAGGTACCTGATGTCAGACATCTGCAGGAGCTGAAGGAGGCATTTGAGCAGAGTTCCGTGCTGCGTTTCACTTACGAGATGGAAAAGGATGGGAAGCTGCCCTTTCTAGATGTAACAGTCGTGGAAAAGAGCGGAGGTTTCCACACTGCAGTCTACACTAAGGAAACGAACATAGGAATGTGCCTAAATGCCAACAGCGACTGCCCAGACAGGTACAAGAGGAGTGTTGTTAACGCATATGTCGACCGTGCTCTAAGCCACAGCTCAGAATGGAAGCAAGTCGACGAAGAACTCTGTAGGGTAAGGCAGGTCCTAGTCAATAACGGCTTCTCCAATGGTTTCGTCGAAGACATCTAAGAAGGAAAGTGAAACGCCATGCAACCTCTGAAGAGACAACTAACACAACACCTATACCCCCTATTAGACTATTTTACAGGAACTTCTTTTCCACAGCTCATAAAACAGAGGAAAGGGTCCTGAAAGATATTGTTAATAGAAACGTTATCCCTACAGACAAAAATCAGAGGATACAACTGACGATTTACTATAAAACCAGAAAAACGGCCAGCCTACTCATGAGAAACTCTCCAGACACAAAGCAGAACGCTTTAAAAGAGACCAACGTCGTCTATGCCTTCAAATGCCCACTTGGGGACTGTAAGCTCCAAAAAACCCAGTATATAGGCAAGACAACTTCTCTTTGTAGGCGCTTAACGATGCATAAACAACAGGGCTCCATTAAGGAACATATAATCTCTTCCCACAACCAAACATCGCCAGAGAAATCCTAGTAAACAACACAGAAATCATCGATAGATACAGTGATAGCAGGCGGCTTGACGTTTGCGAGGCACTACACATTAAGAAGTCAACACCAGCAATCAACAGCCAATTAATGCACAACTATATTCTACCCACCTCAAGACTCTGCTCCAATATAGAAGCATCAAGAAATATGGACCAATAGGCTTTCTACAATCACTTCCATTTCAATACCCATTGTTTCGTGTTTTGTCTTGTGTTGATGAAATTAATACCCTATTAATACCACCTCTTGTTCTGTCTTGTGTTGATGAAATTAATACCCTATTAATGCCACCTCACCCCATCCACCTCACTCAAGTGTAGATATAAACAAAACCGGAGATGTGTAAGTTCTATTCAGTTGTGTATTTGTAAACTAAAGTCTTTGAAAATGTAATAAGTTTTACGAAACGCGCTCGTGTCGCGTCAGACTAGAAATAAAAATGAATTTTGGAGAATTGATTTTTGAATTACCTCCAACAGTGAAAAGAAATGTACGAAAGATTGAGAAAATTCGTGTAAGAATTATTAATCTTACTTTTTCGGTCATATTTAATAATATATGTCTACAGGAAAGACTGCTACCAAAATATACTAATATATATTTATATATATATATATATATATATATATATATATATATATATATATATATATATATATATATATATATATATATATATATATATATATATATATGTCGTACCTAGTAGCCAGAACTCACTTCTCAGCCTACTATTCAAGGCCCGATTTGCCTAATAAGCCAAGTTTTCCTGAATTAATATATTTACTATATTTTTTTTCTTATGAAATGATAAAGCAACCCTTTTCTCTATGTATGAGGTCAATTTTATGTTATTGGAGTTAAAATTAACGTAGATATATGACCGAACCTAACCAACCCTACCTAACCTAACCTAACCTATATTTATAGGTAAGGTTAGGTTAGGTAGCCAAAAAAAGCTAGGTTAGGTTAGGTTAGGTAGGTTAGGTAGACGAAAAAACATTAATTCATGAAAACTTGGCTTATTAGGCAAATCGGGCCTTGAATAGTAGGCTGAGAAGTGCGTTCTGGCTATTAGGTACGACATATATATATATATATATATATATATATATATATATATATATATATATATCGTACCTAGTAGCCAGAACGCACTTCTCAGCCTACTATGCAAGGCCCGATTTGCCTAATAAGCCAAGTTTTCCTGAATTAATATATTTTCTCAAATTTTTTTCTTATGAAATGATAAAGCTACCCATTTCATTATGTTTGAGGACAATTTTTAAATGTCCTCAAACATTATAATAATATAATTTATATAAATAAAAATGGAAATGTACGTTTGTTCAAAATCGCTAATCTCCGAAAGTTCTTCACCGATTGCTTTGAAATTTTCACACCACGTTCCATTTGCATCCAAGCGGGTTTTTATATACATAATATATAGATGTCACTTTTGTGGCGAGAAAAAAACATGCCTTTTTTGAAAAACTGTGTTTTTCAAGTGTTTTTCATGTGAGGAAACTCTTCGAAACCCCTCTACCGATTGCTTTGAAATTTTGACACAACGTTGCATACGAATAGGAGCGTGTTTTTATATACTTAATATATAGATACCACATCAGTGTCAGGTAAAAGCATGTTTTTAAAAAAAAAAACAGCGTCATCTGTTGAACGTAAAAGCAACACAAGCTGTGATCTCCGAAAGTTCTTTACCGATTGCTTTAAAATTTTGACATAACGTTCCATTCGAATGCGTATATGTTTTTTAATAAACCTACTATATAGATGCCACATCTGTGACAGGTAAAAACATGTTTGTTTGAAAAACAGTGCCATCTGTTGCACGTAAGGGCAACAAACGCTATACTAAATATGTTTTGATTCCATTCAATGTTTCCAGTTATATTGATAAATTAAATTTTCATAGATTTCGATTGATTTTCATTTTGATTTAATTAATTTGTTTGACATTGCATTGCAATTGAGCTGGGTTGTTTACCATGCCGTTTATTTCCTGAGTATAAATATTGATGCCACACCTGACAGGTAAAACCATACTTTAAACAAAAACAGCGCCATCTGCTGCATGT
Source organism: Procambarus clarkii (assembly GCF_040958095.1). Lineage (NCBI taxonomy): Eukaryota > Metazoa > Arthropoda > Malacostraca > Decapoda > Cambaridae > Procambarus > Procambarus clarkii. Next base: position 34,126,824 of record NC_091174.1, on the reverse strand, counting down.
AGGAGCAACACTCATTATCTATATAAATAAAAAATGGAAATGTCCATTTGTTCAAAATCGCTAATCTCCGAAAGTTCTTCACCGATAGCTATGAAATTTTTACGCAACGTTCTATTCTCATTCGAGCGGGTTTTTATATACAAACTATATAGATGTCGCGTTTTTAACCGGAAAAAGCATGCTTTTTCTGAAAACGTTTTTTAATGTGAGACAAATCTTCGAAACCACTTCACCGATTCCTTTGAAATTTTGACACAACGTTGCATTCGAATAGGTGCATGTCTTATTTTACCTATTATATACAGGCCTCCCATGAGACAGGAAAAACCATACTATTTTTGAAAAACACAGCCATCTGTAGGACGTAAGAGCAACACACGCTATAATCTTCGAAAGTTCTTCACCTACTGCTTTTAAATTTTGAAACAACATTCCATTTCAATACGTGTATGTTTTTATATACCTACTATACTGATGCAACACCAGTGACAGGTAAAAACATGATTTTTTTTAAAAAACTGCACCATCTGTTGCATGTAATAGGAACACACGTTATCCTAAATATATTACAATTCCATTTTAAAGTTTCCGAATACATTCATAAATTGAATTTTCATGGATTTCAATTTATTTTCACTTTGGTTTATTTATTTTGTGTAACATTGCGTTGGAAATGATCTGTGTTGTTTACCATACCGTTTACTTCGTAAGTATAAGTATAGATGGAACACCTATGACAGGTAAAAAAATTATTTTTTTTAAGAAACAGCGCCATCTATTGCATGTAAGACCAACACACACTACACTAAATATGTTTTGATTCAAATTTCAAGGTTTCTTTTTTCACTGATAAATTGAATTTTCATAAATTTTGATTAATTTTGGTTTTGAATTAATCATTTTGTGTGACATTGTGTTGGAATTGAGCTGTGTTGTTTACCATACCGTTCAATTTGTGTGTATAGTTTATTTTGTATTTTTTCATTGTTTTCCATTTCGTTTTTTAACTGTTTTTAATAAATTTCAGTGATGGGAACATTAGATCATTTGATGTTCAAAATTTCCTGATGGGAACATCAGATCATTTCGGAATGCATGGGACGAGGGAGTGGGTAATGGTGGGGAAGACAGGGGATGGGAGTAGGGGTTGTTAGGCAGGATGAGAGGACAAGGGAGGGGGTAATGGTGGGGAGGACGAGGGGATGGGGAAGTTGGGGATAATGGGGACGAAGGGACTGGGGAATGGAGAATGGTGGGGAAGATAAAGGGACAGGGGATTGTTGGGAGGACGAGGGGAAGGGGAAGGGGGGAATGGTAGGGAGGACGAGGGGACACGGGAGTGGGTTAATGGTGGGGGAGGACAAAGGGACGGGGAGTGACGAATGGTTAGGAAGACAAGGGGACGGAGAAAGCGGGAATTTTGGGGAGGACTGTGAGACAGAGAAAGCTTACTGTGGCTCAGCAACGCGTGGCCGGGTACAGCTAGTATGCATATAAAAACCCGCTCGGATGTGAATGGAACGTGGTGTGAAAATTTCAAAGCAATCGGTGAAGAACTTTCCGAGATTAGCGATTTTGAACAAACGAACATTTCCATTTTTATTTATATAGATATGTATAGCCCGACCAATACTACTCTCCGAAATTAACCCCACACGCCCACGCGAGAGACAACCTCACCAACCGCCGAAACCTCACCTCCAGGACTCCACACCCAGGTTAGGCTTCCACACCCAGGTTAGGCCTCCACACCCAGGTTAGGCCTCCACACCTAGCTGAGGTCTCCTTACCTCTCTCTGAGGACTCCACACCCCGCTCAGGCCTACACCTCCAGCTGTGGTCTCCACCCCAAGCTGAGGCGTCCACCTCCACTTGAAGCCTCGACACCTAGGTTAGGCGTCCACCTCCAGCTGAGACCTCCACACCCAGCTGAGGCCTCCACACCTAGCTGAGGCCTCAACACCCAGCTGAGCCTCCACACCCAGGTGAGGCCTCCACACCTAGCTGAGCCTCCACACCCAGCTGAGACCTCCACACCCAGCTGAGCCTCCACACCCAGCTGAGGCCTCCACACCCAGCTTAGGCCTCCACACCCAGCTGAGGCCTCCACACCCAGCTGAGCCTCCACACCCAGCTGAGGCCTCCACATCCAGCTGAGGCTTCCACACCCAGCTGAGGCCTCCACATCCAGTTTAGGCCTCCACATCAAGCTGAGGCCTCCACACCTAGCTGAGCCTCCACACCCAGCTGAGCCTCCACACCTAGCTGAGGCCTCCACACCCAGCTGAGCCTCCACACCTAGCTGAGGCCTCCACATCAAGCTGGGGCCTCCACACCCAGGTGAGGCCTCCATATCCAGCTGAGGCCTCCACATCCAGCTGAGGCCTCCACACCTAGCTGAGGCCTCCACACCTAGCTGAGGCCTCTACGCCTTGCTGAGGCCTCCACACCTAGCTGAGGCCACCATATCCAGCTGAGGCCTCCACATCCAGATGAGGCCTTCACATCCAGCTGAGGCCTCCACACCCAGCTGAGGCCTCCATATCCAGCTGAGGCCTCCACATCCAGCTGAGGCCTCCACACCTAGCTGAGGCCTCCACACCTAGCTGAGGCCTCTACGCCTTGCTGAGGCCTCCACACCTAGCTGAGGCCACCATATCCAGCTGAGGCCTCCACATCCAGCTGAGGCCTCCACATCCAGCTGAGGCCTCCACATCCAGCTGAGGCCTCCACATCCAGCTGAGGCCTCCACATCCAGCTGAGGCCTCCACATCCAGCTGAGGCCTCCACATCCAGCTGAGGCCTCCACATCCAGCTGAGGCCTCCACATCCAGCTGAGGCCTCCACTCCCAGCTGGGGCCTCCACATCCAGCTGAGGCCTCCACATCCAGCTGAGGCCTCCACATCCAGCTGAAGCCTCCACACGTAGGTGAGGCCTCCAGACCCAGCTGATGATTCCACACCCAGCTGAGGCCTCCACACCCAGTTGAGGCCTTAATACCCAGCTGAAGCCTCCACTCAAAGCTAAAGCCTCCACACCCAGCTGAGGACTCCACACTCAGCTGAGGCCTTCACACCCAGCTAAGGCATCCTCTCCCAACTGAGGCCTCCACTCAAAGCTAAAGCCTCTACACCCAGCTGAGGCCTCCACCTCCAGCTGAGGCCTCCACCTCCAGCTGAGGTCATCACACCCACCTGAAGTATCCACCTCCAGCTGAAACCACAGTGCTGAGGGCTGCAGCAGTATTCACCTAGTTGTATTCACCTAGTTGTATTTGCGGGGGTTGAACTTTGCTCTTTCGGCCCGCCTCTCAACAGTCAATCAACTGTTTACTAACTACTTTTTTTCACAACACACAACACACACACACACACCCCAGGAAGCAGCCCTTGACAGCTGACTAACTCCCAGGTACCTATTTTCTGCTAGTTAACAGGGGCATTCAGTGTGAAAGAAACTTTGCCCATTTGTTTCTGCCTGGTGCAGAAATCGAACCCGTGCCACAAAATTACGAGTCCTGCGCGTAATCCACCCGGCTACCAGCCCCCAGCAGTGCCCATGTAGACTCACCTTGGCCACAGTGCTGACGGCTGGGGCACCATCCGTAAACACTCACCATTGCCACAGTGCTGACGGCTGGGGCACCATCCGTAAACACTCACCATTGCCACAGTGCTGAGGGCTGCAGAAGTGTCCACGAAGAATCACCATGGCCACAGTGCTGAGGGCTGGTGTAGTGCCCATGAAGACTCACCTTGTCCACAGTTCTGAGCATTACGGTAGCGTCCAGGAAGACTCAACGTGGCCACAGTGTTGAGGGCTGGGGCACCATGCGTGAAGACTCACCTTGGACACAGTGCTGAGTGCTAGGGTTGTGTCCATGAAGACTCACCTTGGCTACAGTGCTGTGGGCTGTGGTAATATCCATGAAGACTCACATTGGCCACAGTGCTGAGGGCTGTGGTAATATCCATGAAGACTCACATTGGCCACAGTGCTGAGGGCTGGGGCAGGGTCCGTGAAGTCTCAGAATTGCCACAGTGCTGAGGGCTGGGGGTAGTGTCGATGAAGACTCACCTTGGCCACAGTACCGAGGGTTGGGGCACCCTCCGTGAAGACTCATAATTACCACAGTTCTAAGGGTTGTGGAAGTGTCCATGAAGACTCACCTTACCCTCAGTGCTGTGGGCTGGGGTAGTGTCTGTGAAGACTCACCTTGGCCACAGTGCTGAGGGCTGGGGCACCCTCCGTGAAGACTCATAATTACCACAGTGCTAAGGGTTGTGGAAGTGTCCATGAAGACTCACCTTACCCTCAGTGCTGTGGGCTGGGGTAGTGTCTGAGAAGACTCATCTTGGCCACAGTTCTGAGGTCTGGGGTAGTGTCCGTGAAGGCTCACTTTGGCCACAGTGCTGAGGGCTGGGGTAGAGTGCGTGAAGACTCATCTGGGCCAAAGTTCTGAGGGCTGCGGTAGTGTCCTTCAAGTCTCACCTTTGCGACAATGGTGAGTTCGGGGTCACAATCCATGAAGAATCACCAAGGCCACAGTGCTGAGGGCTGGGATTGTGTCTATGAAGACTCACCGTGGCCACAGTGCTGTGGGCTGGGGTAGTGTCCATGAAGACTCACCTTAGTGACAGTGCTGATAGCTGGGTCACCATCTGTGAAGGATCACCATTGCCACAGTGCTGAGGGCCGGGATTGTGTCTATAAAGACTCACCTTGGCCATAGTGCTGAGGGCTGGGGTAGTGTCCATGAAGACTAATTTTGGCCACAGTGTTGAGAGCTGGGGCACTATGCGTGAATACTCTCCTTGGCCACAGTCTGAGGGCTGTTGCAGTGTCCATGAAGTCTCTCCCTGGCCACAGTGCTGAGGGCTGGGGAAGAGTCCGTGAAGACTAACCTTGGCCAAAGTGCAGAAAGCTGGAGAAATGTCCATGAAGACTCACCTTGGCGACAGTGCTGAGGTTAGGGTAATGTCCGTGAAGATTCACCTTGGTCACAGCGCTGAGGGCTGTGGTATTGTCTATTAAGACTCACTTTTACCACATTGCTGAGGGATGGGGCCAACATCCAAGAAGATTCACCATGGCCATATAGCTAAAGGCTTGGGTAGTGTCCGTGAAGACTCACCTTGGCTTCTGTGCTGAGGTTTGTGGTAGTGTCCGTGAAGTCTCACCTTCGTAACAGTGCTGAGGGCTAGAGCACCATGCAAGAAGACTCACCTTGGCCATAGTTCTGAGGGCTTTGGTAGTGTCCATGAAGACTAACTTTGGCCACAGTACTGATTGCTGTGGTAGTGTCCGTAAAGACTCACCTTTACCACGGTACTGAGGGCTGGGGAAGTGTCCATGAAGACTCACCATGGTTACAGTGCTGAGGGGTATGGTAGAGTCAATGAAGACTCACCTTGGCCATAGTGCTGAGGGCAGGGGTAGTGTCCTTGAAAAATCTCCTTGGTCACAGTGCTGAGGGTTACGGCAGTGTCCGTAAAGTCTCACCTTGGCCACAGTGCTGAGGGCTGTGGTATTGTCCATAAAGACTCACCTTGGCCATATTGCTGAGGGCTGGGAGTAGTGTTCGTGAAGACTCATCATAGACACAGTGCTGAGGACTTGACTAGTGGCTGTTAAGACACATTTTGGCCAGTGCTGAGGGCTGGGGTGGTGTCGATGAAGACTCACCTTGGCCACAGTGCTGAGGGCTGGGGCACCATCCACGACGAATCTCCTTGGCCTCAGTGTTCAGAGCTAGAGATGTGTCCATGAAGAATCAACCTGGCCCAATGCTGAGGGCAGGGGAATTGTCCGTGAAGACTCACCGTGGCCACAGTGCTGAGGGGTGTAATAGTGTCCATGAAGACTCACCTGTGCCAGAGTGCTAAGGGCTGGGGTAGTATCCTTGAAGACTCACTTTGTCCATTGTGCTGAGGGCTGGGATAACGTCCGTGGAGACACAGTTTTGCCACAGTGCTGAGAGCTGTGGAAGTGTCCATGAAGACTCACCATGGTTACAGTGCTGAGGGCTGGGGTAGTGTTCGTGAAGACTCACCTTGGCCACAGTGCTGAGGGCTACGGTTGTGTCCGTGAAGTCTTACCTTGCCCAGGACAACCTGTCCTCTTAAAGGAATGTCGCTTTTGGCCGTATTGCCGAATTTGGACGTAATTTGATAATGAAAAAAAATTGAAAATAAATTTGGGATTTTTTTTTTCAACAACAGTAAGTTAAGGGTCCTCTGATAGGTTAGGTGGGCAGGAAATTCTCATAAAGTTTCAAAACGGTATGAAAAACGTTAATATAAAGTGTCCTCTTATAACCTCTGCGCATACGCCGGACGACTCAAACAGAAAACGGAACAGAACGTCACTTTTGTGAGTCGATTTCATTTCAAATTACGTCCAAATTTAGCCATATCGCGCATACGAGCCAAAAGTAACGTTATTTTTAAGAGGACGGGTTGAGTCCTGAGGGCTGGGATAGTGTCCATAAAGACTCACCTTAGTCATAGCGCTGAGGGCTGGGGTAGTGTCCATGAAGACTCAACTAGGCCACAATGTTGAGGGCTGGGGTAGTGTCCTTGAAGAATCACTATGGTCACAGTGTTGAGGGCTATGGTAGTGTCCATGAATTTTCGCCTTGGCATAGTGCTGATGGTTTGGGTAGTGTCCATAAAGACTCACCTTGGTCACAGCATTGAGGGCTTTGGCACAATCCGTAAAGAACAAACTAGGCCACAGTGCTTAGGGCTGGGGTAGTGTCCTTGAAGATTTACATTAGCTACAGTGCTGAGGACTGGGACACCATATGCAAAGGCTCACATTACCGACAGTGCAGATGGCTGCGGTAGTATCCGTGAAGACTCACCTTGGCCACAGTGCTGAGAGCTGGTGTAGTATCCATGAAGATTCACCTTGGCCATAGTGCTGAGGGCTGGGGTAGTGTCCTTGAAGAATCACCTTAGTCACAGTGCTTAAGGTTACGGTAGTGTTAGTGATGTCTCACCTTGGCCATAGTGCTGAGGGCTGGGTGAATATCTGAGAAGTCAGTGCTGAGGGCTGTGGAAGTGTCCATGAAGACTCAAATTGGCCATAGTGTTGACGGCTGGGGTAGTGTCCATGAAGTCTCACCATGGCCACAGTCGGGCCACCATCCATGAAGACTCTCCCCATGGAAACAATGTTGGAAGTGTCCATGGAGACTCACTTTCGGAATCGATAACGGGCTCCGGCGACAAACAATGGGCAGAGTTTCTTTCACCCCTGATGCCCTTGCTACCTAGCAGTAAATATGTACCTGGGAGTTAGTCAGCTGTCACGATCTGCTTCCTGGGGGAGTAGGCCTGGTCGAGGACCAGGCCGCGGGGACACTAAGCCCCGAAATCATCTCAAGATAACCTCAAGAAGATTGGCCACAGCGCTGATGGCTGGGGTAGTGTCTGTGAAGACTCTCCTTGGCCACAGTACTGAGGGCTGCGGTATTGTCCGTAAAGGCTCACGTTGGCCACAGTGCTGAGGGTTGCAGTTGTGTCCGTGAAGACTCATCTTGGCCACAGTACTGAGGGCTGGGGCAGTGTCCATGAAGTCTCACCTTGGCTACAGTGCTGAGGGCTGTGTTAATATATATGAAGATTCACCATGGCCTCAGTGCAGAAGGCTGGGGTAGTGTCTGTAAAGAAACACCCTGGCCACAGTGCAGAGGGCTGGGGTAGTGTCTATGAAGATTCACTTTGGCCACAGTGCTGAGGGTGGGGGTATTGGGGTAGTTTCCGTGAAGACTCACTTTAGCCACAGTGCTGAGGGCAGCAGTAGTGTCCGTGATGACTCACATTGGCCACAGTACTGAGGGCTAGGGTAGTGTCTGCATAAGACTCACCTTAGCTACAGTGCTGAGGAGTGCGGTAATTTCCGTGAAGACTCACCTTGGCCTGAATGCAGAGGGCTATGATAGTGTTAATGAAGATTGACTTTGGCATAGTTCTGAGGGCTGCGGTAGTGTCCATGAAGTCTCACCTTGGCCACAGTGCTGAGGACTGAAGTTGTGTCCATGAAGATTCACTATGGCCACAGGGCTGAGAACTGGGGCACCTTCCGTAAAGACTCACCTTGGCAACAGTGGTGAGACCTGGTGCATTGTCCGTGAAGACTTACCTTGGCCACAGTGCAGAGGGCTAGTGTTGTATTCATGAAGACTCACCTCTGCCACAGTGCACAGAGCAGAGGCACCATTCGGAAGACTCACCTTGGCCACAGTGCAGAGGGCTGGGGAAGTGTAGTGTACATGTAGTGTACATGAAGACTCACGTTGGCCAATGTGTTGAGTGCTGGCGTATTGTCCATGAAGACTCATCTTGGCCACAGTGCTGAGAGCTGGGGTAGTACCCACCTAATTGTACTCACCTAACTGTGCTTGCGTGGGTTGAGCTTTGGCTCTTTGGTCCCACTTCTCAACTGTCAATCAACTTGTGTACAGATTCCTGAGCTTACTGGGCTCTATCGTATCTACATTTGAAACTGTGTATGGAGACAGCCTCCACCACATCACTTATTAGGGCAGTCCACTTATTAACTTCTCTGACACTGAAAAAATCTTTCTAACGTCTCTGTGGCTCATCTGGGTACTAAGTTTCCACCTGTGTCACCTTGTTCGTGTCCCTCCCGCGCTGAAGAGTTTGTCTTTGTCCACCCGGTCAATTCCCCTGAGAATTTTGTAGGTGGGTATCATGTCTCCCCTTACTCTTCTGTTTTCCAGGGATGTGAGGTTCAGCTCTTTTAGCCTTTCCTCGTAGCCCATTCCTCTCAGTTCCGGGACGAGCCAGGTGGCATACCGCTGGATCTTCTCTAACTTTGTTTTGTGTTTAACTAGGTAAGGACTCCAGGCTGGAGCTGCGTACTCCAGGATTGGTCTTACATAAGTGGTATACAGGGTCCTGAACGATTCCTGACACAAGTAGGACTCCGCTGGTGACATCTCACCACTCTGATGTCTCCCCCCTCACCGTTACTCGTTGTTTCCTGTTGCTTAAGTACTCCCCTAATCCACTGGAGCACCTTCCCTTTTACTCCTGCATGTTGCTCCAACTTTTTTAACAGCCTTTTATGGGGTACTGTGTGAAAGGCTTTCCGACAGTCCAGGAAAATGCAGTCGGCCCACCCTTCTCTTTCCTGCCTAATTTATGTTGCCTGGTCATAGAATTCTATTAAACCTGTGAGGCACGATTTACCATCCTTGAACCCATGTTGGTGGTACATCGCAAAGTTATTTCCCTTCAGATGCTTCACGAGGCTTTTCCTCACGATCTTCTCCATCACCTTGTATGGTATACAAGTTAAGGAAACTGGCCTGTATTTCAGTGCCTCTTGCCTGTCACCCTTTTTGTATATTGGGACCACGTTAGCTGTCTTCCAACTTTCTGGTAATTCTCCTGTTTCCAGTGACCTGTTATACACCATAGAGAGTGTCACACTTAGTGCTTCTGCACCTTCCTTTAGTATCCATGGTGAGATTCTGTCGGGCTTAACAGCCTTTGTCACATCCAGATCCACCAGACTTCTTTTGACCTGATCACTGGTGAGGTCAAATTCTTTAAAGGTTGTTTGGTTTGCCTCCTCATTTAGTGCAGGGGCTTCTCCTTGTTCTATTGTGAAGACCTCCTGGAACTTCTTGTTGAGTTCTTCTCACACCTCCTTCGCTTTTCTGTGTATCTGTTCTCCCCTTTTCTCAGTTTCATCACTTGTTCCTTCACTGCTGTTTTCCTCCTGATGTGGCTGTGAAGTAGCTTTGGTTGGGTCTTGGCTTTACTCGCTATGTCATTTTCAAACTGTCTCTCTGCTTCCCTCCTTACTCTAAGGTACTCATTTCTGGCCCTCTGGTATCTCTCCCTTCTCTCCGGTGTTCTGTTATTTCTGTAGTTTCTCCATGTTCTTTTACTCAGTGTCCGTGAAGACTTACCTTGGGTACAGTGCTAAGGGCTGGAGCACCATGCGCAAAGACACACCATTGCCACAGTGCTGATGGCTGCAGTAGTGTCCGTGAAGACACACCTTGGTAACAGTGCTGAGGGCTAGGGCACCATGCGTGAAGACTCACCTTGGCTACAGTGCTGAGGGCTTCGGAAGTGTCCGTGAAGAAACACCTTGTCCGCAGTTCTGAGGACTTGGGAATTGTCTGTGAAAAATTACTTTGACCACAGTGCTGAGGGTTGGGATAGTGTCTCTCAAGACTCACATTGGCCACAGTGCTGAGGACTGGGGTTGTGTCCATAAAGACTCACCTTGGCCACAGTGTTGAGTGCTAGTGTAGTGTCCTTGTAGATTCACCTTGGCCACAGTGCTGAGGGCTGGAACACCATCTGTGAAGACTAACCATGCACCTAGTGCTGAGGGCCGGGGTAGTGTCCATGAAGCTTAACCATGGCCACAGTGCTGAGGGCGGGGGCACCATCAGTGAAGACTTCCCTTGGACACAGTTTGTTTTCTTTCTTTTTTATTTCTTTTTCTTTATTATTTTCTACCACAGACGTGGCCACACATTTACAATGCAAACCAGCATATATACATTTTCTTCCTTCCTCCATGGACAGGGTTAGAGATGTGCTAAACATATAGTTCAGGGGTTTATTGAACAATAAACCACAGAATGATTCTTTTAAAATGCTTAGCTAACCAACATATGGCCACAGCTAATTCGGCTACATACGGCTACTAACCCTGGCCACAGTGCTAAGGGCTGGGATTGTGTCCATGGAGACTCACCTTGGCCAACGTGTTGAGGGCTGGGGTTGAGTCCGTGGAGACTCACCTTAGCAACAGTGTTGAGGGCTGGGGTAGTATCCATGAAGACTCACCTTTACCATAGTGCTGAGGGCTTGGCTAGTGTCAATGAAGACTCACTTTGGCAACAGTGTTGAAGGCTGTGGCTCTCTCAGAGAAGACTCACCTTGGCTACAGTGCAGAAGGCTGAGGTAGTGTCCGTGAAAATTCTCCTTGGCCAGTGCTGAGGGCTGGGGAAGTGTCCATGAAGATTTACTTTGGCCACAGTGCTGAGGGCTGGGGAAGTGTCCATGAAGACTCCCCTCGAACACAGTGCTAGGGGCAGGGGATAGTGTTCGTGAAGATTCACCTTGGCCACAGTGCTGAGGGCTGGAGTAGTGTCCATGAAGACTCAGTTTCCCACAGTACTGAGGTCTGGGGCACCATATGTGAAAGCTGAGCTTGGTCACAGTGCTGAGGGCTAGGGGTAGTGTTCGTGAAGATTAACCTTGGCCACAGTGCTGAGGCTGGAGTAGTGTCCATGAAGCCTCACCTCGCCACAGTGCTGAGGTCTGGAGATGTGTCCATGAAGACTCACCTTGGATACAGTGCTGAGGGCTGGGGCACCATGCGTGAAGACTCACTATGGCCACAGTTCTGAGGGCTGGGGAATGTTCTTGAAGACTCACCATGGCCCAAGTGTTGAATCTTAGTGTAGTGTCCTTGAAGATTCACCTTGGCCACAGTTCAAAGGGCTTGGAAAGTGTCTGTGAAGAATTACTTTGGCCACATGAGGGCTGGGGCACCATCCGCGAAGACTGACAATGTCTACTGTGGTAAGGGCTAGGGTTGTGTCCGAGAACACTCACTTTGGTCACAGTGCTGAGAGCTGGGGTAGTGTTCATGAAGACTCACCATGGCCACAGTGCTGAGGGTTTGGGTGGTGTATGAGAAGACTCACTCTGGCCCCAGTGCTGAGGTCTATGGTAGTGTCTATGAAGACTCTCCCTTGGCCACAGTGCTGATGGCTGGAGTATTGTCCGTTAAGACACATTTGGCCACAGTGCTGAGGGCTGGGGTAGTGTCAATGAAGACTCATCTTCACTACATTGCTGAGAGGTGGGACAGTGTCCTTGAAGACTCACCTTAGCCACAGAGCTGAGGGTTGGGGTAGTGTCCGTGAAGACTCACCTTTGCCACAGTGCTGAGGGCTGGAGTTATGTCCATGAAGACTCACCTTGACCACGGTGTTGAGGCCTAGGTTAGTGTCCATGAAGACTCCTCTTGGTTACAGTACTGAGGGCTGTGGTAGTGTTCATGAAGACTCACTCTGGCCCAGTGCTAAGGGCTGGGGTAGAGTCCATGAAGTCTCACCGTGGCAACTGTGTTGAGGGCTGGGGAAGTGTCCATGAAGACTCACCGTGGCCACAGTGCTGAGGGCTGGGGTAGTGTCAATGAAGACTCACCGTGGCCACAGTGCTGAGGTCTGGGGTAGTGTCCATGAAGACTCACCGTGGCCACTGTGTTAAGGCCTTGGTTAGTGTCCATGAAGACTCACTTTGGCCACTGTGCTGAGGGCTGGGGGTCGTGTCCGTGAAGACTCACCTTGGCCACAGTGCTGAGGGCTGAAGCACCGTCCGTGAAGTACATCAAGGAACAGTGAGGATCGTTCACCACGGTCAACACAGCCTCCACACCTCCGCTCAGTAGTGTAACTGTATCAGGACTCTCTGTGAAATGTTTGTACTTCATGTAATATTTGTAATATCTGCTTAATATGATACATGTAATGTCAGATAATTTAACATATATATAGTATAAGCGGATAATGGTCATATTATATTGTTTCTCGCAGTCACACGAAACTGTACTTGAGAAAAATTAGTGAAAAGAAAAATGCTTAAAATATCGAACGATGTTTTTATACCAACCTTCAGAGATGTGCTGGAGGTTGGTGACTGTCAGAGGGGAAGTGGCCACCAGGACGAGCTGCTGGAGGGTTAACATGAGAGCTGCCAACATGACGAGGTCATGTTCCCTCACCCGAGCCTGAGAAAAAAGTATTATAGTGATAATTCATGATAACAATTACAATATATTTCATGGATTAAATATGAATCATAAGTTATTTTGAGGAATAACGTAAAAGTAATGACTATTGAGCCTTTACTACAAATAGTAAATGATCACTGACATATCTTTTCTTTATATATATATTCAAGAGTTTTAACATTTTTGAAAGCCACTTGCACGCATAGCGTTTCGGGAAGGTCAGTAGTGGAAATGCGACCCGCCCTGGAGTGCGACCCGCCAAATCATTTAGGAGCCAGGTACCCAAGCACTGGTGGGTGAGGAGAGACGCGCTGTTAACGATTGACGCCTAGTTAATCCTTCCCGGCCAGGATACGAACCAAGGCCAAATCAAACTGTAATGACCGCTTTACCCTCTCGTAATAACCGCGGCCTCTATAGTAATAACCCAATGTTCCCCAGTATTAATCCTGTTATCTTGTGATCTCTCATAATCGTACTATACGCTCTCTGTTGTAATTCTCTGTCTCTCTTCACTCAATACCCCACTGTTACAGTCCAGTATGACCCCTCACTGGACTGCCCCGTATGTAAGAGGAATATTAAATGAGGAAGATACCCCAAGGACAAGGGTTATTAGTTAAAAAAAATAACAAAACACATTTGCACTGCCACCACCTTCCCGACCAACCATACCTGAATGTGTCGATCACCGATCCCACAGGAAGGCAAGGAATCAGTGACCATGGGACTCCGGGTAATATGAATTTCAGTAATAAATTTTGGAAAATTAGTTTGTGTAATTTACGTTACTAATTTAAATCCAAGGGCAACTTTAGTATCGATTAATTGTAGGAGAACCTGGGGGGCTTCCAATACAACACCTAAAAATGACAAAGTAACAAAATATATCAAAGGGGAGTTAAGTGAATACCACTGGACAAGCTATACAATTTATTTTATAACATGTAAATTAAGACAATTTGAACACATAACCTATTCTATTCCCCTCGAGGCACAATGGATATTTATTGAGGGCACGAAACTCAAGTGCTACTATACCTTAAAATACCCGCACCACGGCCGAGATGTTGATGGCTGCCCTCCGCCCCTAGGATACGGGCTTGTGGCCCTGTTCCTAATACACTCCCAAGACACACTGATGAAATTTTGTTTTACCAGCTTATTGCTGGGAAGGATTACTCCTCCCACCATCTAATACAGCCCCAGGGCTCCACCCATTATTTTGGCAATGGCCAACCATTTAACACGTAGGCCTGAGGTCTGGCTCTCTAGGGCCAATAAGGACTTGGCCCTTATCTCAGGCCAATCACCTTCACTGATCTGCCGTGGAAAGCTACATGAATTCCTGAAGATTGAGTCAGCTCTCCCCAGCTATGAGAAGGGAAACAAGGCGCCACTATGGAGCCCAGTGCACCTGCGAGCAATGTTTACAAAACTGATAAATTATGTTCAAGCCTGTCTCCTCCAAGATCAAGGGTAGGGACATTTGACTCTGCCTGGTATGGGGAAGAGGCCGGAGAGAGGGGAAGAGAGGGGATGAGAGGGGGGATGGAGAGGGAAACATCTGAGTGGGGAAGTTGAGTGAGGGGGAAGCCAACGGTATCCAAGACCACCCTCAGGTCAACCTCTTGACCCTGACAAATGGGCGACAGGGGGGGGGGGAGAGGAGGAGACGAATGACGGCCAAGGGGAGGGGAGAAGGAAGGAGGGGAGAGGGAGAAGGAAAGGAGGGGAGAGGGAGAAGGAAAGGAGGGGAGAAGGGAGAACTAATGATCCGAGCCCCAGATCATTACAACTCCCCCTCCTCGGAAATTAAGAAATTTGTGTGTAAAGCAAGTTACACACACTTTTCTTATCCAGAAATCCTGCTCTACCCTAACTATTAACTCCAAAAACAACATTTTTAACCCAACACTATATTAAACCAAAGACTCAAAACAAAAGAAATTATCTAATCCTAACTAATTCCATACAATACTCCAACAACAATAACGGCACACCCAAAAGGTGCGCCCCAGCATGTATTTATACCTATCAACACAACAGTAATAATACATAAAACATAAGGACAGAGACCGTCCCTATAATCCTGACTGTCCATCTTGGATGCAGCCCTGTACCCTTCCAACTACCTGGAAGACAAAACATCCTATACCTGTCTTGATATAGTAACAAATAACTGTAAAGATCCATACATAACAATTACTAACTAGCTAAAATCAGCTGATAGCCTTCAGCTATTCCAGTATTCCACCCGGGATAAAGATCAAACCCATCACACAAAACATTAAAAAAAAATCAATGTCATTAAAAAAAATTAACAAAATTATAAAATTATATCAAAATAGAAGAACACTACCTCTCAGGGACCTAGTAATCCACTCCACACCTGTGGCAACTGTCCACCACAGCGCATCCCAATCTTAAAATCTAAAGAAAATTCACAAAAATATTTTTATTATTAAAAAAAAAAAATCAATGTACACAGACATGTCTCTTAACCAACAACAACACTCTGGATATAAGTTCCTCAAACTCCTAATATCCCAGAGTTCATATTCAAGTCCACAACAACAGCGGGTGAACACATTTGTCAGACTGTGTACCACACCCTTGTTGTTCAGTTAACCACAAAAAAAAATTAAAAAAAATACATGTATATATAAATATCAGTATCTAGGATCTAGAAAAATCTAGATAAAGTTTCCCACTGATCAACGTTTCTAGAGACCCTACTAGATGGTTCTCAAACCAGTTCACTCATA
>NC_091174.1:33978754-34106254 GCF_040958095.1 Procambarus clarkii | reverse complement strand
AGAACTCACTTCTCAGCCTACTATGCAAGGCCCGATTTGCCTAATAAGCCAAGTTTTCATGAATTAATATATTTGCTCTATCTTTTTTCTTATGAAATGATAAAGCTACCCATTTCATTATGTATGAGGTCATTTTTTTTATTGGAGTTAAAATTAACGTATATATATGACCGAACCTAACCAACCCTACCTAACCTAACCTAACCTATCTTTATAGGTTAGGTTAGGTTATGTAGCCGAAAAAGTTAGGTTAGGTTAGGTTAGGTAGGTTAGGTAGTCGAAAAACAATTAATTCATGAAAACTTGGCTTATTAGGCAAATCGGGCCTTGCATAGTAGGCTGAGAAGTGCGTTCTGGCTACTAGGTACGACATATATATATATATATATATATATATATATATATATATATATATATATATATATATATATATATATATATATATATATGTCGTTATATATATATATGTCGTACCTAGTAGCCAGAACGCACTTCTCAGCCTACTATGCAAGGCCCGATTTGCCTAATAAGCCAAGTTTTCATGAATTAATGTTTTTTCGACTACCTAACCTACCTAACCTAACCTAACATTTTCTGCTACCTAACCGAACCTAACCTATAAAGATAGGTTAGGTTAGGTAGGGTTGGTTAGGTTCGGTCATATATCTACGTTAATTTTAACTCCATTAAAAAAAATTGACCTCATACATAATGAAATGGGTAGCTTTATCATATATATATATATATATATATATGATAAAGACACAAAACAGAACGCTTTAAAAGAGACTAACGTCGTCTATGCCTTCAAATGCCCTCTTGGGGACTGTAAGCTCCAAAAAACCCAGTATATAGGCAAGACAACAACATCTCTTTCTAGGCGTTTAACGATGCATAAGCAACAGGGCTCCATTAAGGAACATATAATCTCTTCCCACAACCAAACCATCGCTAGAGAAATCCTAGTAAACAACACAGAAATCATCGATAGATACAGCGATAGAAGGCGGCTTGACGTTTGCGAGGCACTACACATCAAGAAGTCAACACCAGCAATCAACAGCCAATTATTGCACAACTATATTCTACCCACCTCAAGACTCCGCTCCAATATAGAAGCATCAAGAAATATGGACCAATAGGCTTTCTACAAACACTTCTATTCAATATCCATTGTTTCGTGTTCTGTCTTGTGTTGATGAAATTAATACCCTATTAATATCACCTCTTGTTCTGTCTTGTGTTGATGAAATTAATACCCTATTAATGCCACATCTTGTTCTGTCTTGTGTTAATGCCACATCACCCCTTCCACCTCACTCAAATGTAGATATAAAATCGGAGATGCGTAAGTTCTATTCAGTTGTGTATTTGTGAACTAAAGTCTTTGAAAATGTAATAAGTTTTACGAAACACGCTCGTGTCGCGTCAGACTAGAAATAAAAATGAATTTTGGAGAATTGATTTTTGATTTACCTCCAACAGTGGAAAGAAATGTACGAAAGATTGAGAAAATTCGTGTTAGAATTATTAATCTTACTTTTTCGGTCATATTTAATAATATATATATATGTATGTATGTATATGTCGTACCTAGTAGCCAGAATGCACTTCTCGGCCTACTATGCAAGGCCCGATTTGCCTAATAAGCCAAGTTTTCCTGAATTTATATATTGTCTCTAATTTTTGTCTTATGAAATGATAAAGCTACCCATTTCATTATGTATGAGGTCAATTTTTTTTATTGGAGTTACAAATAACGTAGATATTTGACCGAACCTAACCAACCCTTCCCACTTGATTGGGAACTGGGAACACTTGATGTTCCCAATTTTCTGATGGGAACTTCGGAAGGCATCAGACGAGGGAGTGAGGAATGGTGGGGATGACGAGGGGACGGAAGTGAAACGCTTTGCGTAATAGTGGCTTTAGGCATTGTATGTACTAGCCCTGTCCATAAATCCATCATTCTTTGTAAAATCTCTTGTATGTATGTACCTTACCTAAATAAACATTTATTTATTTATTTATTAGCTGAGTATTCCTCAAATAAAATAAGCTACCTCAGCTTATAAGGTAAATAAAATAAGCATTTCTCAAATAAGTAGCTGCCTCACCTCACTGCTACATAGCCATCCTGGCATGGTGACTTCTTTTGATAATTACGTGTTCCACACCCAAGTTGTGTAACAGGAAGAGGTCTTGAACCACTACTTCCCTCTCTCTCTTTTTTAATAGTCCATATAGTCATAATTATAGCTTTAAGTATTCAATGAATAAAGTTTTTGATATTTTAACCCTTCTCCTTACCTAACCTCATTTGCGCAGCATATTTTTATTTTATGTCTTATCCAGATTTAGTTTCAAAATAAAACCAAACTAAATAAATTTGAAATGGGTATGTATAGCTAAGGTACACCCTTACTACTTGGCGAACAGAGGCATTTGGTGATAGTAAATGATCTCATCAGGCAGGGCTCATCACCTCTCATATTTCATGATCACCAGTGTTTATTTACTTAAACCCTACTGGTATAATATCTTGCTATTATAAAACTAATTCTAATATCATGAAAGACATATTTACTTCAAGTTTCAAGCACAGAATGTATATATAACTAACACGAAGGACTCCTCTTCACGAGATTCACCAGCTATAATCTTTTGTTTACGTTCTAAAAATCGATCCCAGTGTTATGTAGTAGAGGAAAATTGATTTATATCCAGTTTACGTAAAGCTACGAGTGGTCGACAGTACACTTAGATGATGGAGCAGACTTACGAAGGTTTTTCTTCTAAGTGTAGCTACCTGAATACTGACGTAGCCGCCACGAAGGTGCTAAGAAGGAAAACATTCGTAACTAAGGAGAAAAACATTCATAAGTACCTTCGTGAATCTTGCCCCTGGAATTTATCACTGTTAAACAACATGTTATTTTCTGATGCCCAGTCGAAAACTTTATTAATATCAGCTTGAAGTTTTTCAATGTCTTCAGCCAAGGTAATTTTCATACTGATTTTTGTGTCATCTGCAAAGGATGACACGAAGCTGTGACTTGTATTTTTGTCTATATCTGATATGAAAATAAGGAAATGCAGCGGTACAAGGACTGTACCCTGAGGTACAGAGCTTTTAACAGCGCTTAGACTAGATTTTATATGGTTGACTATTACTCGCTGAGTCCTGTTTAACATAAAACTGAGTATCCAGCGTCCTACTTTACCGGTTATTACCATTGACTTCATTTTGTGTGCTATCACTCCATGGTCACATTTATCGAAAGCCTTTGCGAAGTCCGTGTATATCACATCAGCATTGTTTTTCTAATGCCTCAGTGACTTTGTCGTAGTGATCAAGTAGCTGTGAGAGGCACGATCTTCCCGCTCGAAATCCATGTTGGCGTGGGTTGTGAAGGTCATTGGTCTCCATGAAATTGGTGACCTGACTTCTAATCACTCTCTTAAATTCTTTTATTATGTTTGACGTTAGTGCAACTGGTCTATAATTTTTTGCCAATGCTTTGCTCCCTTCCTTGTGTAGAGGGGCTATGACTGCTACTTTAAGTGCATCTGGTATCTCCCCCGTGTCCAAGCTCTTCCACCACACTATACTGAGTGCCTGTGCTTCCGGCACTTTGCATTTCTTTATAAATATTGAATTCCATGAATCTTGACCTGGGACCGAGTGCATGGGCATGTTTTAAATTTCTCTTTCAAAGTCTAGTGCGCTCATGTTGATATCAGTTATATTTACAGGGGTTAGGATATCCCGCATAAAAAAATTGTCTGGATCTTCCAGTTTCATGTTGTTTATTGGAGTGCTAAACATATCCTCATACTGCTTTTTTAGGATTTCACTAATTTCTTTGTCATCCTCCGTGTATGAACCTTCACTTGTACGAATAGGTCCATTACTGGCAGTGATTTTTGCTTTTGATTTCGCATATGTGAAGAAGTTTTTTGGATATTTCTTTATTTCCTGAAATGCTTTCTGTTCTAACTGCCTTTCTTCAGTTTGATATGAGTGTTTCAATTTCCGCTCGATTTCTTCAATCTCCCTATTTAAATTTTTCTTTCTTTGATGGGAAAGTCATGTCTGCTTAAGCATTTCCATTATTTTTTCCTTCTTTTATAGTGCTGTCTGCGTTCTTTTTCTACTTTGGATCTCTTTTTGGCTTTCCTCAAAGGAACATGTTTCAGACAGAGTTGATATGCTTCCGAAGTCAGTTTTTCTATTCCTTCTGTAGGACTTGTATTACTTAAAACAGTTTCCCATGGAATGTCTGTAAGTTCCCTGTTTATTTTTTTCCAGTCTATCCTTTTATTATTAAAATTAAAATATACTGAATAACCGCTCTCGCTTGATCAATGTTTTAGGTCTATTCTGAGTATTGATGGTCGTTTGCACTTCAATGAGCTTGTGATCTGAGTATGTGGTATCTGATATCGTAATGTCCCTGATAATGTCTTTATTGTTCGTAAAGACCAGATCTAGGATATTTTCATTTCTCGTTGGCTCTGATATCTGCTGGTTTAGTGAAAATTTTTCATAGAATACAATTATTCTCTAATCTATGGTTGGTTAGGTCCCGATAGATTTCCTGGTATAATATTATTGTTTGCTCTTCTCCATCTGAGAGTAGGCAAGTTGAAGTCACCTAGGAAGATAATATCAGGTATCGGGTTCTCCAATTTATCAAGGCTATTCTCTATTTTGTTTATCTGTTCGGTGAATTCCTCGGCCGTTGCATCTGGCGGTTTGTATATTAGAATAATCACTAAGTTTATTTGCTCTATATTTTATCCCTGCACCTCTACCACCTCATTTGTAACGTTAAGGAGCTCCGTGCATACAAGGTCTTCCCTAATATACAGACCCACTCCTCCATGTGACCTAATTTTCCTATCAAACCTGTATAGGTTATATCCTGGAATCCAGATCTCACTGTCCAAGAATTCCTCTGCATGGGTTTCTGTGAAAGCTCCAAATACTGCATTTGACTCCGTGAGGAGGCTATTTATGAACTGTGCTTTGTTGTTTGTTCTTTTTTTAGTCCTTGTATGTTGGCAAAGATGACTGAGGATACTCTATTAGAGATGATTGGACTGGGAGACTTTTTCGGCAAGCCCATTATGCTTGGACGTATTGAGTTTGTTCTAACCAGAGCTGATTGTTGTAGGGCAGTTGCCTGTCGTAGTTGTAGTTCCCTTTCGGTGTGTAATTGTATCTGTAATTCTGGAATGCAACTGGGTCTGGCATCCAGTTCCATACTCTCTCCATGCTCCTCCTTTTGGTTTCTCTTTCGGTTTGATATAAAAAATTTATAGAGTTTCCTCCAAATTCATTATCTTGCTTGCCACTCTTTTTGTGGCGTTCTGTGCCTTTCACGTGAAAGTGTGGGCAGCTGAGCTCAAAGCATTTTTCTCTCCTCCAGTGAGGTTTGGCACATGTCAGGATGGAAAAACCTACATATTGATCCAAATCGACACTCGCCTTTCTTACGCATATTTAAAAAATAATTGGGATGTTGGGAACTGCATTCTAATCCTTTCTTATTACCAGCATATCTATGTCTGCATATGCCCTATGTATAAAATTTGCATTAATCTGTCCTTCTTGTCTGTCTTGCTCTATCGGGGACCGTTGTAGTGTCTGTATCTATCGAGCTGTCAGTGCTGTCTGTTACACTTTCTAGTTTCTAATTTACTGTCTTCTGCATCCGGGCCTACTGATTCAGAGTTTACTTCTTCCTGAGTTTCTGCTTCAGTTTCATCCCTGACTATAGCCTCTGCCCCTGGTATATTAAAATTATTGTTGTTCCTTTTCCACTCTTTCTGGATTACTGGTAGGCTTTCAATGAACGATGTTTTCCGTCCATGCGTCATGTTATCTATAAGAATTTTTAGGATATTCCAAGCTGGCAGGTCGTTTTTACACACCCTAGAGCAGGTGGCCAGCTCTCAGTCCCGTGGTGTTTTCACTAGTATACAAGCCAAATGAAATCTATTCTTACAGATATAACATTCAAAATTCCCGTTGCACTCGACTTTAAGGAGTTGTTACAGTGGCCGCAAATTTGTTTGTTTACTCCCATTTTGCCTATTTTTGTTGTATATATCTATATATTTATAATATTATATGTATACCGAGTATTTGTAATAATATATATGTTTATTTGTTCTACTGTCTGGGCAGTACTTATCCACGATCGAGGGTGAGGGTCCCAGAGGCTGTACAGGTGACATGTTGTTGTCCAACCCGTTCTCGTACTTTCGTGTAGTCAATATTGACTTATTAAATACGTGCATATGTGACATACTAAACATACTAGTTTACCTTGAAAAACTTCATAGAAAACACCGACCTTACCTAACCTTCTTAGTATGTTAAGATAAGCATCTTATTGCTTCGTAATTTCAATTATTACTTAAGCTATTATAGGTATAGGTTAACCTATTATAGGTATAGGTTAAGTAATAATTGTAATTACGAAGCAATAAGATGCTTATCTTAACATACTAAGAAGGTTAGGTAAGGCCGGTGTTTTCTATGAAGCTTTTCAAGGTTATTATAGGTATAGGTTACCTAATATAGGTATAGGTTACCTTAACCTATTATAGGTATAGGTTAAGTAATAATTGTAATTTGAAGCAATAAGATGCTTATCTTAAGATACTAAGAAGGTTTGGTAAGGTCGGTGTTTTCTATGAAGCTTTTCAAGGTAAACTAGTATGTTTAGTATGTCACATATGCACGTATTAAATAAGTCAATATTTACTGTAAGAAAGTGCGAGAACGGGTTGTGTTGTCCCAGGCCGCGGCTGGACGCCGTTAGTTGCCAGTTACTCGAGTTATAACACTGATATTAATTTGCCTGAATTACGATACGGGATTTTCTGCTTTATGTCCGACATGCAATGGTATTCACTTTCTCTATTACTAATTTCTCGATCAACATTCCCCTATTAAACTTGTTGGAAACCGAATTGCTAGTAAACACACACACACACACACACACACACGGTGGGCACACGGGACGTGGGTCTGTGGGATGGGCGACTCTGGCACCACGAGGTTGATTCCACACGAAATTCACTTGTTATTTCCTTAAAACACAAAAGTTGGATGGCAATCACTATGGTATATTGTTTAATATGTTGAGACACACTTTATGAGATATCTGACTGTGTTTAGTTCTTGTAACACTGAAATATCCCTAGATATATATTGTTTTCCGCAGAGCTCGTGCTCACGTGTGCTTCCCCTCCACACTCTAAACAACAACCTCCTTCCAACAACAAACAACCACATCTTCAACAACAACCTTGATGTTAACCAGAGGGTCAGTAGAGAGCTGAAAAACTTCACTGTTTGAGTGTAGAAGCCAGAGGGTTAGCAGAGCGCTGGTAGACTTCACTGTTTGAGCATACTTGCGAGTGGGCTAGTGGGGCGCTTGAAGACTTCACCATAACTGCATCTAGTGTGAGGGCTAGTGAGGATCTGGATTACCTCGTCAGAGGGTTGTAAATAGCAGTAGTTGTAGATAATAATAACGGTGACTTTTAAGTGCAATTTAATTTCTTACCTTGAACATTACACTGCATTTCCTCCAAAGTTAGGGATCCCTGGACTTGAGAAAGGTCGTAAAGTTTAAAGGAACCTGGTTACAGAGGGGTTCGTGACAGTAACTTAAACCAACTGTGACTAGAAGCAATCAGTCGCTGAGCAAACTAAAATGACTGTGACGTAGAGCAATCACAGTGAAAACTTAAAGTGATTGCACTACGTCACGTTTTCCAAAACTTTTGTAGCCCTAGTCGTTGTCCAATGTGTCTCTCTGATTGGTGGACATTCAGAAACCAAACCCTTGGAGTAGGAGAGGAGAATTAACAGTCGAGCGACGTTCACGACAGGATCGTTGTTACAGTCGAACGTGTTGGGTACATCTCTCTGGCGAAATAGCTAGAACACATTCTCTAACTCCTAAAGACAACGTCAAGCTTACTCAACTGGTTATAAAATAATCCGCAAGTGTAAAGGAATCACTCGGTGCGAATATTTTAGGCTGTTGAAGTGTAGCTGGCGAGAATTGAAAACAATCCTATGGTACGATTCAGACGCAAAAGATTGAGTAAAGTGACGAGTTCATCACGATTCATCTGGGAAAGCATTAGAGTAACTTGCCAGTGGTATGAAAGACCTTGCTGTACAGTTTGAGCCAAGTGCTACAGCAAATGTTAAGAAGTGCGGCGTATTTAAATCCGGAAAACACGTGTTTGTTAACCAGGAGAACAACCAATGTGTTTGTTAACCCTGAGGACAACCCGTGTTTTTTCACCCCGAGTACAACTGTGTTTGTTAACCACGAAGACAACCAATGTTTGTTAAAATGAAGACAACCCGTGTTTGTTAACCCCGAGGACAACCCGTGTTTGTTAACCACGAACACAACCCGTGTTTGTTAACCACAAAGACAACCCATGTTATTTAGCTACAAGGAAAACTCGTGTTTGTTAACCACGATGACAACACGTGCTTGTTAACCAGGAGGACAACCCGTGTCTGTTAACCAGGAGGACAACCTGTGTTTGTTAACCACGAGGTCAACCTGTATTTGTTAACCACGAGGACAACCCGTGTTTGTTAACCACGAGGACAACCTGTGTTTGTTAACCACGAGGTCAACCTGTGTTTGTTTACCACGAGGACAACCTGTGTTTGTTAACCACGATGACAACACGTGCTTGTTAACCAGGAGGACAACCTGTGTTTGTTAACAACGAGGTCAACCTGTGTTTGTTAACCACGAGGACAACCTGTGTTTATTAACCACGATGACAACACGTGCTTGTTAACCAGGAGGACAACCTGTGTTTGTTAACAACGAGGTCAACCTGTGTTTGTTAACCACGAGGACAACCTGTGTTTGTTAACCACGAGGACAACCTGTGTTTGTTAACCACGAGGACAACCCATGTTTGTTAACCACGAGGACAACCCATATTTGTTAACCAAGAGGATAACCCGTGTTTTTTTAACCAGGAGGATAACCCATGTTTGTTAACCAAAAAGACAACCTGCGTTTGTTAACCAAATGGAAAACCCGTGTTTGATAACAAGGTGGACATCCCATGTTTGTTAACCTGGAAGACATCCCGTGTTTGTTAACCAGGACAACAACCTGTGTTTGTTAACCATGAAGACAGCGCGTGTTTGTTAACCCCGAGGACATCCCGTGTTTGTTAACCACAAAGACAACAAGTGTATGTTACCCAGGAGGACAACCTGTGTTTGTTAACTAGGAGGACCACCTATGTTTGTTAACCACGAAGACAACCTGTGTTTGTTAACCACGAGGACAACCTGTGTTTGTTACCTATGAGGACAACCCGTGTTTGTTAACCACGAGGACAACCTGTGTTTGTTAACCACAAGGACAACCTGTGTTTGTTACCCAGGAGGACAACCTGTGTTTGTTAACCAGGAGGACATCCCGTGTTTGTTAAACAGGAGGACATCCCGTGTTTGTTAACCAGGAGGACAACCCGTGTTTGTTAACGCGAAGGACAACCCGAGTTTGTTAACCACGAGGGCATCCCATGTTTGTTAACCAGGAGACCATCCCGTGTTTGTTAACCAGGAGAACAACCTGAGTTTGTTAACCAGGAGGACTAACCGTGTTTGTTAACCAGGAGAACATCCCATGTTTGTTAACCAGGAGAACAACCTGAGTTTGTTAACCAGGAGGACTACCCGTGTTTGTTAACCAGGAGAACAACCCGAGTTTGTTAACCAGGAGGACAACACGTGTTTGTTAACGCCGAGGACAACCCGTGTTTGTTAAACAGGAGGACAACCCGTGTTTGTTAAACAGGAGGACAACCCGTGTTTGTTAACCAAGAGAACATCCCATGTTTGTTAACCAGGAGACCATCCCGTGTTTGTTAACCAGGAGAACAACCTGAGTTTGTTAACCAGGAGGACTAACCGTGTTTGTTAACCAGGAGAACATCCCATGTTTGTTAACCAGGAGAACAACCTGAGTTTGTTAACCAGGAGGACTACCCGTGTTTGTTAACCAGGAGAACAACCCGAGTTTGTTAACCAGGAGGACAACACGTGTTTGTTAACCAGGAGAACAACCCGAGTTTGTTAACCCTAAGGACAACCCGTGTTTGTTCACCCCGAGGACAGCTGTGTTTGTTAACCACGAAGACAACCCATGTTTGTTAACTACGAGGACAAACCATATTTGTTAACCACGAGGATAACCCGTGTTTTTTTTAACCAGGATGATAACCCGTGTTTGCTAACCAAAAAGACAACCTGCGTTTGTTAACCAAATGGAAAACCCGTGTTTGTTAACCAGGTGGATAAAACATGTTTTTAACAAGGAGGACAACCCGTGTTTGATAACAATGTGGGTAGCCCGTGTTTGTTAAACAGGAGGACATCTCGTGTTTGTTAACCAGGAGGACAACCCGTGTTTGTTAACCAGGAGGACTTCCCGAGTTTGTTAACCAGGAGGACAACCTGTATTTGTTAACCAGGACAACAACCTGTGTTTGTTAACCCCGAGAACAACCCGTGTTTGTTCACCCCGAGGACAACCTGTGTTTGTTAACCATGAAGACAACCGATGTTTGTAAACCATGAAGACAACCCGTGTTTGTTAACCCCGAGGACAACCCGTGTTTGTTAACCACAAAGACAACAAGCGTTTGTTACCCACGAGGACAATCCGAGTTTGTTAACCAGGAGAACCACCTATGTTTGTTAACCACGAGGACAACCTGTGTTTGTTAACCACGAGGACAACATGTGTTTGTTAACCACGAGGACAACCTGTGTTTGTTACCCATGAGGACAATCCGTGTTTGTTAACCACGAGGACAACCTGTGTTTGTTAACAACAAGGACAACCTGTGTTTGTTACCCACGAGGATAACCTGTGTTTGTTAACCACAAGGACAACCTGTGTTTGTTGCCCATGAGGAGAATCCTTGTTTGTTAACCACGACGGCCTCCCATGTTTGTTAACCACGAGGACAACCCGTGTTTGTTAACCCCGAGGACAACCCGTGTTTGTTAACCACGAGAACTACCCGTGATTGTTAACCACGAGAACTGCCCGTGTTTGTTAATCACGAGGACAACCTGTGTTTGTTACTCCATGAAGATCATCCGTGTTTGTTAACCACGAGGACAACCCGTGTTTGTTAACCCCGAGGACAACCCGTGTTTGTTAACTACGAGAACAACCTGGGTTTGTTAACCACGCTGACCACCCGTGTTTGATAACCACAAGGACAACCCGTGTTTGTTAACCCCGAGGACAGCCCGTGTTTGTTAACCATGAGGACAACCTGTGTTTGTTAACGCCGAAAGCCGCCTAAGTTTGTTAACCACGAGGACAACCTGTGTTTGTTACCCATGAGGACAAACCGTGTTTGTTAACCACGATAACCATCCGTGTTTGTTAACCACGAGGACAACCTGTGATTGTTAACCAGTAGCACAACCCATGTTTGTTAACCATGAGAACAACCCGTGTTTTTTCTAACCAGGAGGATAACCCGTGTTTGTTAACCAGGAGGACAACCTGTGTTTGTTAACTACGAGGACAACCTGGGTATGTTAACCACGCTGACCACCCGTGTTTGATAACCACAAGGACAACCCGTGTTTGTTAACCCCGAGGACAGCCCGTGTTTGTTAACCATGAGGACAACCTGTGTTTGTTAACCCCGAAGGCTGCCTAAGTTTGTTAACTACGAGGACAACCTGTGTTTGTTACCCATGAGGACAAACCGTGTTTGTTAACCACGAGGACAACCTGTGATTGTTAACCAGTAGCACAACCCATGTTTGTTAACCATGAGGACAACCCGTGTTTTTTTAACCAGGAGGACAACCCGTGTTTGTTAACCAGGAGGAATTCCCGTGTTTGT
The DNA here is from genome assembly GCF_040958095.1 of Procambarus clarkii. Lineage (NCBI taxonomy): Eukaryota > Metazoa > Arthropoda > Malacostraca > Decapoda > Cambaridae > Procambarus > Procambarus clarkii. The sequence continues at coordinate 34,094,302 of NC_091174.1, read as the reverse complement.
TAACTAGGAGGACATCCCATATTTGTTAACCAGGAGGACAGCTTGTGTTTGTTAACCAGGAGGACAACCTGTGTTGTCCATCTTTGCTGCATCAGTGGGGACCGTGGTCGTCATTTATTGTTCATACATGGACTACTCATGTAGTCGAGAGAAAAAACATTTGTATGAAATCCATTTATTATCCGATCAACTTGGGGATAGTTTACAAATGTTTACCATGAAATTTACGTTTTTTCTAATAGCCGAACAGCTTTTTAAAGAGAACGGCGTGGCAGTGAATCATCGTGGTAAAACAATTGTATTATTGACACCACGAGTATAATCGACGTAGTTTTTATATATATTGCCGGTCGAACGCATCCTTATCTGACCTTTAATACTTATGTTCTTATAGAACATTCTATTGCGAACACATTGGAACAAAAATGAAATACATACATCGAAAAATAATGTCAGGACAGTGAATTGAATATACACTTTTCGAAGCGAGTTTCCCCGATATGCCGCCGCGGGTAACACTTTGGCCACTTCCCACACTGTTTTGAGTGGGCCACGACATTGAATCTATATATATATGCATATGTCCGTGTAGATACTTTTATTGCGATTTCAGTGATACCAAAATTAACGCTGTAGCACAACTGTGGGCTTCACAACCAATAAGAGAGTGGGAACATTTTGTGGCTGTTTGGCGCTCTCGGCAAGTGATCTGAATAGGTTTTTATTTGGTGTTGATATGCTTTATGATTTGGCGGCATTTTGTAGGTATGTTCTTGTAGACAATTCTATTGCGAACACAGTGATACCAAATTTAAATACGTACGCCTACAATTACTGTCAAGACAGTCAAAAGAGAATACACTTTTTGGTCTTACCGCTTAGGCACGCAAAACGCCGATATCATATCGGGTAAGTTTTTTTCAGAATAGAGTGAGCGTGAAAGTGTTGGTTAACTTGCAAGACAACCTGTGTTTGTTAAACAGGACAACCTGTGTTTGTTAACCAGGAGAACAACCTGTGTTTGTTACCCAGGAGAACAACCCGTGTTTGTTAACTACGAGGACAACCCATCTTTGGTAACCAGGAGGATATCCCGTGTTTGTTAACCCCGAGAACATCCCGTGTTTGTTAACCCCGAGGACATCCCGTGTTTGTTAACCAGAACAACCCGTGTTTGTTACTCACGAACACAACCCGTGTTTGTTAACCACAAAGACAACAAGTGTTTGTTAACCGCGAGGACAACCTGTGTTTGTTACCCATGAAGACAACAAGTGTTTGTTAACCCAGAGGACAACCTGTGTTTGTTAACCACGAAGACAACCCGTGTTTGTTAACCAGGAGAACAACTCGTGTTTGTTAACCCCGAGGACAACCCGAGTTTGTTAACCAAGAGGACAACCCATGTTTGTTAACCCCGAGGACAACCCGTGTTTGTTACCCACGAACACAACTCGTGTTTGTTAACCACAAAGACAACAAGTGTTTGTTAACCGTGAGGACAACCTGTGTTTGTTACCCATGAAGACAACCCGTGTTTGTTAACCATGAGGACAACCCGTGTTTGTTAACCACGAAGACAACCCGTGTTTGTTAACCATGAGGACAACCCGTGTTTGTTAACCACGAGGACAACCTGTGTTTGTTAACCACGAGGACAACCTGTGTTTGTTACCCATGAGGACCACCCGTGTTTGTTAACCATGAGGACAAACTGTGTTTGTTAACCACGAGGATAACCCGTGTTTTTTAACCATGAGGATAACCCGTGTTTGTTAACCATGTGGACAACCAGTGTTTGTTAACCAGGTGGACGACCTGTGTTTTTTAATTACGAGGAAAACCCGTGTTTGTTAACAAGGAAGACAACCTGTGTTTGTTAAATAAGAGGACAACCCATTTTTGTTACCCATGAGGACAACCCGTGTTTGTTAATTAGGACGACAACCAATGTCTGTTAACCAGAAGTACAACTCGTGTTTGTTAACCATGAGGTCACCCGTTGTTTGTTAACCTCGAGGACAAACCGTGTTTGCTAATCATGGGAACACCCGGTGTTTGTTAACCACGAGGACATCCTGTGTTTGTTAACCACGAGAACAACCCGTGTTTGTTAATTAAGAGGACAACCAATGTCTGTTAACCAGGAGGACAACCGGTGTTTGTTAACCATGAGGACAACCTTTGTTTGTTAACTACGAGGACAACGCATGTTTGTTAACAGCAAGGACAACCTATGTTTGTTATCCAGGAGGACAACTCGTGTTTGTTAACCCCGAGGCCTTACAGTATTTGTTAGCCATTGGGACATCCTGGCTAACAAACCATGTGCTTGTTAACCATGAATACAACCCATGTATGTTAACCAGGACAACCTGTGTTTGTTAACCCCGAGGACAACCCGTGTTTGTTAACCCCGAGGGCAGCCCGTGTTTGTTACCCACGAAGACAACCCGTGTGAGTGAACCAGGAGGACAACCCATGTTTGTTAACCAAGAGGACAACTCGTGTGAGTGAACTACGGTGGTGCACCGTAAGACCGCACCTGTCCTCATACATTTCCAATTGAACGTGTGTCACCTGGTTCCTTAGTATCAGCTCCTGGGTGCCTCCCCAGCACCGCCCAGTTACGTGTGAGTTATCATAAAGAGATACTTCACACGATAAAAGTATATCCACAAGACAATCACGCTATATTTCTAGAAGAACCGCCTCTAGGAGCCGACCACTACATTCACATTAGCTGAGTGAGAGCGAGGCCTGCAGGTGTGTCATAGCCGGCAGTTAAATTAAACTGAGTACTGGTACTGGTGAGTATCTTCGTTTACTGTTCCTGCTCTCCTCATTGCTCACTTGCAACGGGTGATGGTCAAGTGCTTAGTGTTGATGTTAATCGATTGATAATTACGAGTGATATGACGTCGTCCTGCTTAGAAGAATGATTGTGTAGGTTAACACAATACTGATGTGCTTGTCATTACTTGTGACCAATATTACGTGCAGCAACAGAACTTGAAGCAGTAATAACATAAAAATCCTGGATAATTCGTACTCAGAGGACCTGTTTCACTTCACATACATGCATGACAAGTTTTACTGTTTCTATTGTTGATATGTTTATAAAAGAAGTCCACATTTATTCTGTGAATGTTTATTCTTTATAAGATTTGATGTGATACAGCTTAAAAATTAACTGGAAATGGAAAGCAAAACTGTAATCGAATATTTAAATTTTTCTCATGTAAGGAGAACGTTTGAATGATAATATATATAAAGTCTAAAATCGTGAATTACATGTTTCCAAACACCGACTGAATTCCAAACACTGACTGAATTTTAATATTATTCGCATTATTAGACGAGTTCTATCCTGGATTCTATCTTGGATAATAGACTCTATCATGAAAATATTCTCATTCTCACTAAAGCGGAGATAGAATGTGGTGATTTTACATCTAATTTATATATTTAAACGTTTGTTTAATTGTTTTAGGAACATCAACTATAACTACAGTTTGTAAGCACACTTGCATGATAAAAATAAAAAAGTAAAATTTCGATTACTTTCAAGTCCTATTTTCATATCATTAGCCTCATATTACTATGATATTTGGCTCCACCTCAGCGGTGATTGAAGCTGGTACTAAGGGGCCAGAACGCTGGTAACATGTATACGTTTACCAAAGCATTCCAAGTACATGTTTGCAACGATCGATAATGATCTAAGATTTCCAGAAAGGGATGTGCAGCTGATCTTGCTCTGCAGAAGATGTACTTGGGCTTTAAGTTACCCGGGTACGATAGTTGCGGTTTGAGGCTAACAATCTGCGAGATTCTCAATTTCTCGATGAGATTTTTTATGTAAAACAAGTTCCTTTTGTGACCGGTGTGCAAATTTCCTTCAAATTTCCAGCGTCTTATCCATCTACACACAGTGGAGGCGCTGGTGCCTCTCTCTCTAGCAATGGCCCGGGCAGACTGGCCTCGCCTCCACATCTGTACAAATACTGTCCGATCAGCCAAAGATGTTTTTTTGTGAGTTTGTCGTCGCTCCATATTCCTGTATAGAACAAAACACACTGCTTAAAATTTTACTGCTTCACTGTGCGTGAAGATTGTTGTTTAAATGATATATTTGCCTCTGAATAATGCAAATTTTAGTGTTTGTGTTAACATTAGGAAGGAGAGCAACGCATGACAATATATCATCTCTCTTAAGAGAGTCATATATATTAGCAAATGCTAAGATATTCATTAATATTATATAATGCTCCCACAGGAGATTCTACGTCCATATTTCAGTCACATTATATTAATGCCCTAATTTTTTTACTGATATCAAGTGTCATTGATTGAGAATTACAGAGAAACACAAGAAACAAATCCTTTATGAACATAAATGTTCGGTCTGCCCTTTAACGTCAGATGGCAATAAGGTCATACCATCTCTTCATCCAGAATCTTATATACCATGAACATATACAAATATACATACATCTCATTAAATACTTCATATATATATATATATATATATATATATATATATATATATATATATATATATATATATATATATATATATATATATATATATATATATATATATATACACACATACTCCTTGTAAAGTACACAATAATACACCTTTTGAAGTACAAACTAACACATGTGGAGAAGTACATGCTAATACATCTTCTCAAGTATGTATTTATATACCTAGTGAATTATGTACTAATACACCTTGGGTAGTACACACTTATTCACCTTGTTAAGTACACACTAAAACACCTTATAAACTACATAATAATACACCTAATAGAGTACACATTTATACACCTTGTGAAGTACACATCTATATACCTTGTGAATTACACTACAACCTTCTCAAATTACACTTTGTGAAATGAACACTTAACCAAATTGCAAACTATGCACTTATTGACATTGTGATATACACACTAAAACGCCTTCTGATGTGCTCACAAATTAGTTGCGAGATAAATACTAGTTCGCTGTGTGTAGTACACTCTTTCGCATTGTGAATAAAATAATAATATTCATGGTATGAAATACACATTAAGATGACTTGAGGACATAATTTTACACTTTGTGAAGTACACATTTATACCCAGGAAACAATTTTAAGCTTCCACAACGTTCCTGGCAAGTGTTAGAAAGGAGTGGAAACGTTTGTTTTCGCGCAATAGATACGTTATTTTGTGTGGATTTAAATAGGTTTCCAAAACTTATAAACAAACCCTACATACCTAACACTAATTTGAAACTTTGTAACACTTTTTGTACCCTAATTTAAAACTTTGTGACACCTTTTGTACCCAAATTTTAAACTTTGTAACACCTTTCATTAAGTGTTTAAAGTTAAAATGTTAAAATATGAATAAAATAGGAAGTGTAAAAATATAAAAATATATTTCTACATTTAGTAAAATAAAAAAGAATCATAATAAAGGTTGATTCATCATTTTTATTCATTTTTCATTTGTAGTAGCGTGGTGTAGGAGCCTGGTGTAGTAACACGGTGTAGTGGTGTGATGTAGGAGCCTGGTGTAGTAACACTGTGAAGTGGCGTAATGTAGCAGCCTAGTGTAGTAACGTGGTGTAGCAGCCTGGTGTAGTGGAGGGGGAAGAGGGGAGGGGTAAGAGAAGGGGGATGAGGCGGAAGGGAAAGAGGAGGGGGAAAAGGGGAGGGGTAAGAGAAGGAAAGGGAAGAGAGGATGGGTAAGAGAAGGAAATGGAAGAAAGGAGGGGTAAGAGAAGGAAGAGGATGGGGGAGAGGGGAGGGGTAAGTGAAGGAAGGGGAAGAGGAGGGGGAGAGAGGAGGGTTAAGAGAAGGAAGGAGAAGAGGATGTGGTAGAGGGGAGGGGTAAGAGAGGGAAGGGGAAGAGGAGAGGGAAGCAGAGGGGGTAAGAGAAGTGTGAGATGGGAGGGGTAAGAGAAGGAAGGGAAAGAGGGGAGGGGTAAGAGAAGGAAGAGGAAGAGGAGAGGGAGGGGGTGATGGTGTCACTACGGATGGGTATAATCACTGTACCACCCGGTCGAGGGTCAGCTCTACTACTGACCCTCGTCTGTTGGGACCCTCACGCCAACCGTCGCTGCCCCACCAACCTGCAGTGTTGACTTTATAATAATAGTTTAATTCAAAAGTAAAATTAGAGATAAAGTTATTTAAAACACTATTATCTGATTCTTTATTTTTCTTGCTGTATTTTATGAAGATGAACACACCATTCATCTACGAAGCCATGCCAGTATATTCCAGCGTCCTAACACATCATGGCAACTCTGTAGGCTTACATAGTACATGCCCCAGCCGTCACACAGATCCTGTTACACTCCCGCCCCATCCTCCCTCCCCCTCTCCTCTTCGCCTTCATCCTCCTCATTCCCCTTCTCTTACCCCCTCCCCTCTCCCCTTCTTTTCCATTTCCTACTCATCCCCCTTCTCTTTCCCTTTCTCTTACCCTCTCCCTTCTCTTCCCCTTCCTCCTCATCCCCCTTGTCTTTCCTCTCCCCTCTCCACCTCATCTTCCCCTTCCTCCTCATCCTCATCCCCCTTCTCTTACCCCTACCCTCTTTCCCCTCCTTCCCATCCCCCCCCTCCTCCGCATCCACCCTTCTCTTACCCCTCCTACCTCCCTTCCTCCACATCCCCCTTTATCTTTTACTCTTCCCCCCTCCTCATTCCACTTCTCTTTCTCTTTCTCTTACCCCCTCCCTTCTTCCCCCTCCTCTTCCCCTTCCTCGTCATCCCCTTTCTCTTGCCCCTCGCATCTCCCCCTCCTCTTTCCCTTCCTCCTCATCCCCTTCTCTTCCCCCTTTTCTTACTCCCTCCCTTCTTTCCTTCCTCCTCATTCTCATCCTCCTTCTCTTACTCCTCCCCTCTTCCCCCTCCAACTCAACCCCCCCCCCTCCTCAGCATCCTCCCTTCTCTTACCCCTCCCACTCCTTACCCCCATTCTTTTACCTCTCCCCCTCCTCTTACCCCTCCACTTCTTCCCCTTCCTCCTCATCCCCTTTTGTTACCCCTAGGTCTGTTCTTCCCTTTCTTCTCTTACCCGTCCCATTCATAACCCCCTCCCCCATCCTATTCCCCCTTCTTTTACCCCTACTCTATATTTCCCCTCCACTTCCACTTTCTCGTCATCCTCTTCCTCCTTCTCTTCCCCTATTCCCCCCTCCTCTTCCCCCTTCTCTTCCTTTCTCTCCTTACCCCTCCCCTTCTCTTTCCCCTACCCCTTCCTCACTCAACCCCCTTCTCTTACCCCTCCCCCTCCACCCACACCCAGCTATAGGACCCTCACCCAGTGTGACGGAGTTCCCCCCCTTATAATTCTCCCACGCCTGCAGTAAGAGTCATGTCTACTTTTCCCAAGCGTTCTCTACGTTGCAGGCTACAATTTGATATATGGGAGAGAGTGAAGTGTTCTCGGAGAGCCGAGAAATTTGTGAAATAGTAATATTTTGGCCTGTGGTTTAGGCCCTTTAGGGAGCCAAGATGGCGCTGGCCTCCCTGATCTCCCGCCAAAACCGTGTGACGTCAGTGGCACCGGATTGGTCACCGACAGCAATGTGTCACCGGGAGCCAATGAAAACTTCCCATAGCGAAAGTGACGTCACGAAGGAAGGGGGTCCAGCCCGCGCGCCGAGCTGGCGCCAGCAGTCAGACACGACACGTCATAGAGGTCGGACGTGCGACGGTTGGTCCTGTCAGGTGGACAGTTGTTCCCCGCTCCCGTGGATTTACGCGTCACCTGAAGTCCGCCAGTACTCTGAGAAGTCTTCCCTAGTTCATGTGTTGAACCAGAAGAGGGAATAGACGGTTATTTGAGCAACAAGTGCTCCAGTCAGGTGCTGTGCAAGAAGCAGTGAAGCCGTGCAGTGACGTATGTTGACGTCTGTGGCAATTCACCAGTTCGTGACAGCGTAGTGGCTGACAGAGCCACTGGGTAGCTGAGGAAGAGAGGACTATTTGGGGAAACCGGACGACTGTAGCTGAGACGTAGGCGACAGCCGTTGCTGGGAGAAGACGACGGCCAGGAGACCGACTCCAACCTTCAAGAAGTCAAGAAGGAGGACGGACCTGCAGTGAGGAGGCACGGAGACGACGCGCTAAACGGTGGGACGACGAGAGGCTCTGGTAGGACACGACGACGTGTAGTGTGGGGGCGTTCCCGACACGAGGACCAGGAGCTACATCTCGACTCTCATCGGAGGATAGGGTGAAGTAGGTGTTTCTAGTTCCCTCCCCATTCCCCTTTATTTAGCTATGTTATTCGGCTATATTATCTAGCCTGAGGATTTTATATGTCGTGAGCAAGTCTCACCCATGTCATGGTAAAGCACCAGTGTGCTAGACAGTACTATCAAGAGTACTTGTAATATTCATGTTGATTATTGGTGTGTACAGGCACCAGGAACAAGTGATTAATTTACTGTGTTGTGTATATCTTTCTATAGATTTTGATACGAATATATAGTGGTAAATTATATATAATATTATGCCAGTATTTGAAAGTCAGGCTGTGTGCCCAGAAATCATTTATTTTCCATGTATTGATATTTGATGTATCTACATTATATATCCTATGTGCATTCAGTGATTAGACATTTGTGAGTACAGTGAATTATTGCGTTATCGCCCACGAGAGAAAGTACTGAAAACTCCAGTGTTAACAGTTCATAATATATTGTTGAGTGAAGAGCAATGTAAAGCCATTACAGTGAGTCATTATAGCATTGATTGTAGAAAAGACTATTTGAGCCTGAGTACAGTGTAACTAAGTAATAAGGTCTATTTGTGCCAACATCGAGTGTGCGAGTTTCAAGTAATATTGGAGAATTTAAAGAAACAGCGCGCGTGAATCTAGAAAACAAGCAAAGCTTTCACGCGGAGAGGCCACGCGATCAGCTGGTTTTTGACACTTGATGAGGGGGGGAGATGTTGCCTCCTTGTGATCGCATAATATCAGTGGGAATTATCGGCCGCGTCAGGATCAGTTGATTTATTTGTTATTGTTTGGCCTTGTGACATCTTTCATACATTTTAAGTAAAATACAAAATTATCTTTGTGTTTATATCATCCCCTCCATTGATCTTGCGGCTACATTATACTGAAAGCATTGAGTGATAACAATAAGTACCTGCCTGATTCCTAATCTATTGAGTGTGACCTTGCCAAGGCTACCATTGATCCCACCAGTCCACTGATGGTGTTACTGGCCACCTAAAACACCAGTTGGCGACCTTGTGGTTTACCGTAGAGCCCGATTGTTGGGGAGGGCACACGACAGTCAAGTGCACGAGTCGTGTTCTCACTCTTTCTTAATAAGAGGCCGTTAAGATCGACTGGGAGACTCTCCTGGCGTGCAGTGGCGCCGTGAGGATCGAGTGAAGACCCGCAGGGCAACGGTGAGTTACCTTGAGCATAACTACTGCTCACCCCAGAGTAAGGGTAGAGAATAATAGAGAGGTGAAACCCCGACATTGGCGACCTCGCCAGGATATCGATCGAAGTAAAGGTTGCAGTGGTGGTACTTGGCAGTGGTGGTACTTGGCAGTGGTGTTAGAGATCAGGTGCAGGTTGTCACTCGTAGCACAAGATGGAGGATGATAAAGTAGCAAGGTTTATTGATTCTAGAGACGTACAGGTGCTGGAAGAGTGCACCAAGGCACAGTTACAGGCTATAGCGGATCATTTTGGAATAAAGCTGAAATCTGCCAGAGTTGGTGAAAGAAGACTAGAGATAATGGCTCAGCTCAGGGCTCGAGAGGAAGCTTTGGGGGAGGAACGGCCCCAAACACCTGCCAGTGAGGGTGAACACCTGAGTATTGGTGGGAGCAGCAGGGGATCCAGCGGCAGCAGGCACAGCATTAAGCTGGAAATAATGAAGCTGCAGCTAGAAGCACAGCAGCGCAGAGAAGAGCGAGAAGCACAGCAGCGCAGAGAAGAGCGAGAAGCACAGCAGCGCAGAGAAGAGCGAGAAGCAGAAGCACAGCAGCGCAGAGAAGAGCGAGAAGCACAGCAGCGCAAAGAAGAACAAGAGCGAGAAGCACAGATGAAGTGTGAGGAACGAGAAGCACAGCTGTGCCGGGAAGAACAAGAGCGAGAAGCACAGCTACGCAGGGAAGAACACGAGCGAGAAGCGCAACTACGCAGGGAAGAAAACGAGCGAGAAGCTAGGATGAGACAACAGGAAATAGATGCCATCAAGGAGGTGGAGCTGAAGCGAGCTGAACTGGGACTAGGTGCCCCTGCCCCGCCACAGGAAGACCGACGAGTGAGGGAACGAGACCTGCCGGTCTTTGTGCCCAGTGAAGCCGAAAGTTTCTTCGATCACTTTGAGAGAGTTGCTGCTATGAAGAGGTGGCCGAGGGCGGAGTGGGCGGAGCTGGTTCAAAGGAGGCTCACAGGAGAAGCTCGCCAAGCCTTCACTATGCTCGACTTCCAAGAATGTACTAACTACGATGCGGTAAAACGAGCTGTGCTCCGTTCCTTTAAGCTCACGCCAGAGTGTTACCGGAAGAGGTTTAGAGAATGTACCCGGTCGCCAGGAAAATCGTATGCGGAGACGGCGAGGGACATGGAAAGAAGGTTCCTTAAGTGGATGGACTCTGAAGAAGCGGGGTCGGCCGAAAAAATCAAGGAACTAATGGTCATGGAAAAGTTTATGTCCGTGCTCTCTCCTGAGATCAGGATGAGGATAAAGGAGGCGGACATAAAAAACCTGAGGGCCGCAGCCGACCGGGCCGACATGTTAGAAGAAGCCCTACGCCCACGCCGAGAGGGACAGCACCGACCACCCGCATACGTCGGAAACGATAGGAGTTATAGAAGGACGGATGGATGGAGGACAGGAGCGAGTTCTCCCAAATCCCACCTCTCAAGTTGGAACACCCGAGGATCAAAAGGTGCTGTAGAGCCGATAGGGGAGAACCAAGCTGAGAGCTCGGGAACGGTTACTGCAGGGAAAGACACGACAAGTGAGGCGGGAAAGACACAGGGTGCGACGGCCTCTGGAGGCAGTGCTAAGGCGAGCAGTGGCGGATGGTCTCCGCCGAGGGGCCGCTGCTACAACTGCGGAATACCCGGACACGTCGCGCGGGAATGCAGACGCCCTAAGCAGCGGGGACACGTTGCTTTAGTGATGTTCGAGGACCAGAGGGCCGAGGGAGTGCGGGATGAACCCGTGCTGGATGGGGAGAAGAAAGTTCACCCATTCATGTGTCAAGGAACCGTAAGGATGGGGGTCGCAGACCCCATCCCAGTGAAGATGCTAAGAGACACCGGGGCTGACTTTACCCTGGTAAGTGAAACCCTGTTCCCCGAGGGTTACGAAAGTACCAGTGTGGGGGTGGCACGGGTGGCCACTGTGGGAGGCCCAGTGAGGATGCCCCTACACCAGGTAACTTTAAATTCCGATTATGGCTGCCAGACCCTAGTGGTGGGAGTCTGTACATCAATGCCCAAGATGGAGGCACAGGTCATCTTGGGGAATGACGCGTGTGGAGGATACGTCCTCCCACATCTCGTGAAAGGCGAAGAGTGCACAGAACAATACAAGAAGACAGGCGGAGGGTTGAACGCCTGTGGGGACGAGAAGGGAATCGCACCGGTGGCGATCCCAGTTTGTACTGTGGCACCGAGACAACGCGAAGAACCAGGAGGTTGTGGATCTGATGGGGCTGAGGAGTCGACTGACAGCCTGGGAACAGATCACCTCTGCGTAGGACCCAGAGAACGAGTGGAGGGCGAAAGTAGCCCGAATGGTGAGTTGCAGGTGACACTCACCGGTTCTCTAGGGGTAAACCGCGCTCGTCTCGGAGAGTTACAGCAGGAGGAGTTCCCCGAATTGGTTAGTAAGGCCGAAGGAGGACGTGTGGGTCCTGAGAAGGCTTACTTTCCATTTATCTATATTATATATGCCATGCTATTCATGATGAAGGAACGATGGACACCAGGAGCAACCGTGGGAACGGTGAATAAATATGTCCAGAAGTTCAAAGAACGTCTCACTAGAGCGAAGAAACTGGCTAGGAAACTCCTGAAGAAGGCGCAACGTAAGATGTCGGAGTGGTGCGACAAGAGAGCTGTGCAGAGGGATTTTCAGGCCGGATCCAACGTAATGGTGGTGCTGCCAGGTAAAGGTAGAGTGACCAAGTCACGGTTCAAGGAACCATACCAAGTGCTGCGGCGGTTGGGTCCAGTGTCGTACGAGATTGGGAAGCCGGATGGACCCCGGAAGAAACAGGTGTGTCCCGCAGACCGCCTGAAACCTTTCTTCACTGTGGAAGGAAGAGCCGACAAGCAGGACGGAACGATGTCCCGAGAAACCCAGCGGAAGACGGGTCTGTGTGTACCGAGGAAACGAGAACTCCCGGAGGAGGAAAGTAAGTGGTCCAGGGCGGACGGCACCCGTCTCACCGACACTGAGAGTCTGACAAGAATCAAGGTCAAGCACGTCAAGGGGAAGGACGACGTAGTAGCGGACGCCCTATCCCGCATACACTAACGAGACATGACTCTTATTTTAAGGGAGGGGTATGTGACAGAGTTCCCCCCCTTATAATTCTCCCACGCCTGCAGTAAGAGTCATGTCTACTTTTCCCAAGCGTTCTCTACGTTGCAGGCTACAATTTGATATATGGGAGAGAGTGAAGTGTTCTCGGAGAGCCGAGAAATTTGTGAAATAGTAATATTTTGGCCTGTGGTTTAGGCCCTTTAGGGAGCCAAGATGGCGCTGGCCTCCCTGATCTCCCGCCAAAACCGTGTGACGTCAGTGGCACCGGATTGGTCACCGACAGCAATGTGGCACCGGGAGCCAATGAAAACTTCCCATAGCGAAAGTGACGTCACGAAGGAAGGGGGTCCAGCCCGCGCGCCGAGCTGGCACCAGCAGTCAGACACGACACGTCATAGAGGTCGGACGTGCGACGGTTGGTCCTGTCAGGTGGACAGTTGTTCCCCGCTCCCGTGGATTTACGCGTCACCTGAAGTCCGCCAGTACTCTGAGAAGTCTTCCCTAGTTCATGTGTTGAACCAGAAGAGGGAATTGACGGTTATTTGAGCAACAAGTGCTCCAGTCAGGTGCTGTGCAAGAAGCAGTGAAGCCGTGCAGTGACGTATGTTGACGTCTGTGGCAATTCACCAGTTCGTGACAGCGTAGTGGCTGACAGAGCCACTGGGTAGCTGAGGAAGAGAGGACTATTTGGGGAAACCGGACGACTGTAGCTGAGACGTAGGCGACAGCCGTTGCTGGGAGAAGACGACGGCCAGGAGACCGACTCCAACCTTCAAGAAGTCAAGAAGGAGGACGGACCTGCAGTGAGGAGGCACGGAGACGACGCGCTAAACGGTGGGACGACGAGAGGCTCTGGTAGGACACGACAACGTGTAGTGTGGGGGCGTTCCCGACACGAGGACCAGGAGCTACATCTCGACTCTCATCGGAGGATAGGGTGAAGTAGGTGTTTCTAGTTCCCTCCCCATTCCCCTTTAGTTAGCTATGTTATTCGTCTATATTATCTAGCCTGAGGATTTTATATGTCATGAGCAAGTCTCACCCATGTCATGGTAAAGCACCAGTGTGCTAGACAGTACTATCAAGAGTACTTGTAATATTCATGTTGATTATTGGTGTGTACAGGCACCAGGAACAAGTGATTAATTTACTGTGTTGTGTATATCTTTCTATAGATTTTGATACGAATATATAGTGGTAAATTATATATAATATTATGCCAGTATTTGAAAGTCAGGCTGTGTGCCCAGAAATCATTTATTTTCCATGTATTGATAGTTGATGTATCTACATTATATATGCTATGTGCATTCAGTAATTAGACATTTGTGAGTACAGTGAATTATTGCGTTATCGCCCACGAGAGAAAGTACTGAAAACTCCAGTGTTAACAGTTCATAATATATTGTTGAGTGAAGAGCAATGTAAAGCCATTACAGTGAGTCATTATAGCATTGATTGTAGAAAAGACTATTTGAGCCTGAGTACAGTGTAACTAAGTAATACGGTCTATTTGTGCCAACATCGAGTGTGCGAGTTTCAAGTAATATTGGAGAATTTAAAGAAACAGCGCGCGTGAATCTAGAAAACAAGCAAAGCTTTCGCGCGGAGAGGCCACGCGATCAGCTGGTTTTTGACACTTGATGAGGGGGGGGAGATGTTGCCTCCTTGTGATCGCATAATATCCGTGGGAATTATCGGCCGCGTCAGGATCAGTTGATTTATTTGTTATTGTTTGGCCTTGTGACATCTTTCATACATTTTAAGTAAAATACAAAATTATCTTTGTGTTTATATCATCCCCTCCATTGATCTTGCGGCTACATTATACTGAAAGCATTGAGTGATAACAATAAGTACCTGCCTGATTCCTAATCTATTGAGTGTGACCTTGCCAAGGCTACCATTGATCCCACCAGTCCACTGATGGTGTTACTGGCCACCTAAAACACCAGTTGGCGACCTTGTGGTTTACCATAGAGCCCGATTGTTGGGGAGGGCACACGACAGTCAAGTGCAAGAGTCGTGTTCTCACTCTTTCTTAATAAGAGGCCGTTAAGATCGACTGGGAGACTCTCCTGGCATGCAGTGGCGCCGTGAGGATCGAGTGAAGACCCGCAGGGCTACGGTGAGTTACCTTGAGCATAACTACTGCTCACCCCAGAGTAAGGGTAGAGAATAATAGAGAGGTGGAACCCCAACACCAGCAACACCTACACCCAGCTAGCACCCACACCCACACCTGTCACCTGCCAGCATCGAATGTTAATCTTCTTGTTTGATAAATTGTTCACTTGAGACAGTTATTAGCACACGTCAATATATAACACAACAAAAAGTTTTAAGAATGTTTAACACCTCAATCAAACAACATTTACAGTTCATAAAAATTATTTTAGGGATTAATACAAATTTTTTTATATATAAACATGATATTAGTGTTTAGTGGAATGCATAAGGAGTCAAATTGTTTTAAAAGAGCGATTTTTAGCAAAATTATGAAAACTAATTTTATCTGATCATAGAATAACTAAATGCATTTTGAATGTCTCATACAGCCATTAAACATCATTCACAATGTATTAATGAATTTTATAAAAACACCATAAATTCTATATATTAGCATGTAAAAACTATTTGTAATACATTAGGAACAAAATAGTTTTAGAAAAAACATATATTATAAAACCTATATGTTTGGATTTTTTTATTAAAAGTTTCTCAAATGCTCTCCTGCACCATTCTCAAAACAAGTTATTCGTACACCTATGGGAAAACATAGATGGAAGTTTTTAAAACGATTTGTGTTTACTGGGTACACATTGTGAGGTGCACGAGTAGTCGTAGTCAAGTACACAATTATACACCTCTTGAATAGCACACACTGTGTGCTACACACTGTGAAGTACACATTTTTATATACACCTTGTGAAGTACACTAATAAATAATGAGAAGTATGCTCTTATGCACCTTGTGAAGAACACCCTTATACATCTGACACCTTTTGAAGTACACATTTATACACCAAGTGAAGAATGCACTAATACTCCTGGTGAAGTGCACACTTATACATCTTTGAAGTCCAAAATAATACATCTTCTTAAGAACCCACATGCACCTTGTAAACTACACATTTGTATACATTTCAAAGTATGCACTTAAATTCTTTGTTCACACTTAAACATCTAATAAAGTACATGCTTATGCACCTTGTGAAGAATGCAATATTATCCCTTTTGAATTTGCAATATTATTACTTATACACATTGTGGAGTACAAACTATACAAATTTTGAATTACTCAATTGTACACTTTGTGAAGTACACAAAGGTTCGTTTTGAAGTACACAAATGTTCTTTTGGAAGTACACTAATACACCATGTGAAGTATGAGTTTATACAAATTGTGAAGTACATGCTAATAAACCTTGTGATATATGTATGTATATATATTCACGTTGTGACATACACACCTATTCACTTTATAAAGTACGCACTTTTACACATTGTAAAGTACTCATTAATACGCTTTGTTAAGTTCACAGTCATATATTCACCTTGTGAAGTATACACTAATACACATTAAGAAGAATGCACCTACATGATTTACCTGAGTGCCACTACCTCTGGGGGAGGCCTCAACGAGGACAGGAAGCCGGCGGCTTGTCTAAAGTTCCCCCATTTGCCTTGATAATCTTTTCCAGTATGATTTTGAAAGTCATATCAAAATCTGGACATTGAATCTGGCCATTTACGGATTCGGTGGAAAGGTGGTTCCATGGGTTTTAACCCTGTGGGTGAAAAGGCATTTCCTGTTTTCAGTCCTACATTGTGGCTTGTGAGCTTGAAACCTTTGATCCTTGTTTGTGTTACATTAGAACTTTTCAATAAATTTTACGAATCAATATCCATCAAATTTTTTAATATTTTAAAAGTTTCAATATGATCTGCCCTGTCATGCCTAGTTTGCAGTGTTGTTAGCCCTGTGGTCCTGAACCGTTTCTGATACCAGAGATACCTTACCTCTGGAATTATTTTTGTTGTCATTGGTGCACTTTTTCCAGTGCAGCTATGCCCAACAGAATATAAGGTCTCTATGCTTTGATACTGTAATCCAAATGGGGATGCACCAGAGATTTGTACAACTGAATCACTACCTTCGTTACTTTAAAGTTAAAGGTATGCTTGATTATTCCATGGGTATAGTAGTTAGCTTTTTTGACGCCGGCCTTACCTGTTGTGTAACTTTCAGTGAGTTGCTATGCCCCCATACGCAAGATCTTGCGTTTGTCAATATTAAACAAAAATTTGCCAATCTTCTGACCATTTATGGAGTTCATGTAGATATCTTTGTAGGTCTCCAATATCATTATTTTTCCTACTGCACCATATAACTTTATGTAATCTGCAAATTTTAAGATGAGGTTTGTAATATTTTCATCTATTTCATAAATGTATAACACAAAAATGGTTGGTCCCAAAATGTACCCATATGGGATACACTTACCACATTTCTCCAGTCAGATTCGGACCCATTTATCACGACTCTTTGTTTTCTTTGTTTCAATCAAGATTTCATCCATTCTAGTATTCTACCACTTATTATATGTGCCTGCAGTTTCCTTGCCCCGTTTTTTCATGTGGTACCTTAACAAAGGCTTTAGCAAAATCCATATATACTACGCCCACCGGACGGCCCTTGTCTGAGTACCTGGTTACCGTGGCGAAAAACGTTCAGGTTTGAATAGCAGGATCTATTTTTTTACAAATTCCAAATTGAGACGATTTAACAAGATGGTTCACTAAAAGACAGTGAGTAATTCCCTCCCTTAGGACTCTCTCCATTAGCTTGCAGATGTGGGATGTCGAACAAATAGAATAGTAATTTTCTGCTTAGCTTTATCTGACTTTTTTTAAATATTGGGAAGACATTTGCATATTTTCAATCTAGGGGGTCTATCCCTAGATCCAGAGATTTTGTGCAACGTAATTTCAGTGAAAGGAATAGTTCTTCTTCCAGTTCCTCTATGAATTTGGATTGGATTCAATCCTCACCTGGGGCCATTGAGCCTTTTAGTTTGTCAATGTTCTTCTTGATTATTGGCTGATTTGATTTCTAGGGTGGCCAAGTTTAGTGCCCTTTTGTATATCTCATAATCAATGATGTCCATTATGGGTTTTTATGTTCTCCAGAGGCTCTGCTTAGTTGTCAATGCTCGTTTTACGACCTGTGTCATCCGACTATGTCCCTTTCTTTTCTTTCTTCTCTGTGGCATATATTTTTGAACGAATTCCATGATGACCTTCTTGAAATTTTGACATGATGCTTCCATGGCATGTTCATCTATTAGCTTCCTCCAGGAGATGTTTTGCAGTTCCTCTCACATTCCTTGAGTGTCTCACCGATGGTAATATAAAAAATCATCGTCTTTGGCTTTTATGAGGTGGTTTCTATGTTCGTCATCCATCTTAAAATATGGTTACCTTGAGGTAACCTTGAGGTGTTTTCGGAGCTTAGCGTCCCTGTGGCCCGGTTGTCGACCAGGCCTCCTCGATCCTGGACTGGTCAACCAGGCTGTTGGACGCGGCAGCTCGTGGTCTGATGTATGAATCACAGCCTGGTTGATCAGGTATCCTTTGGTGATCACATGTTGAGGATAGCTTTTCACCCACTGTTGGAATAAACGGTATGATTTACTAACATTTAATACAATAGGAAGATAATATTGCTGTTGGTTTGAACTTACTAATTAAACTAAATATTTTAGTTATTCTTTAAAAAAAAACGAGATTTCAGTGGAATTTTCTTTGAAAGAAAATGGAGATATCATTGCCACGTCGCTATTAAACTCACCAGCTAATAATATTGAAATTCTTCTTAAAACATCAGTCTCTGGACTGTAAAGATCCTAAAAATATTTCCCTTGAACGAACGTAATTTACAGTACTAAAACAAATTAAATATTAAACCTTTTCCACTTCTTGATAAAACGCATCTGGAGAGGACGCCTGAAGTGTGAGTGGGAGGAAGACACCATTAATTTTAACTAAAAAAGTCTCGCTTGAAGCTCCGCAATTATTTTCTTCTGGACACAGTGTTTTGGGATGTAAACAGCTCCCATCATCAGCACGATCTTCGTCAACAATAAGGAAAGTGTTCTGTACCAGATATCCTGAAAAATCTAACTATTTCTGGCTGGATATATAGATTAGATTATTCCGGTTAGGATACATGGCGAGCCACCCAAAGAGGTAAACATCAATTAATTAACTGTTAATTTCCCCTGAAATTGCTGTTGTGTATTGGTTACGATTATTAATGAGTGCCCCACTTTTGACAGGTTAAATTGAAGGGGAAGAAGAATTGACAATAAACTACCTAGTACAACCCTTGTCATACAATCATCCGCATTCATATTTGGTTGACTAGGTCATGAAAAACTATACAGATAAGCTGTATTTCCTCATTTATTTTATTAACCTTTTGTAGTCTAACACCTAGTTACATTGTAGTGAATATCTACCAATCGATTAATTTCGATTGATATACTATAAATAATAAACCCACATCTTGTGTAGGAAACAATTTGTGGGAAATTAAATCATACAGTCCACCTTAACAACATAAAGTCCGCTATCGAAATAAGTAAATTAAAGTAAGAAATAAATTAATATATAAATTTAAATATAAATTACATATTAGAATTCATTTAATAAATTTAATAAATTGTTAATAAATAAATAAATAAATCTCTCATGTCAGTTTTCCCCACACCCCCGGAAAATGAATTTGATCAATCATTCCCTCTTCTGATGTTAGCACAAAATCTAGAATGCTGTTACCACGTGTGGGCGCTACCACATGTCGTATGAGAAAGGAGTCCTGCACCAGGTCTAGAAATTATTCTCCCTCTGTTTTTGATATTTTGATTTATACAAGAGCTTTTTACATTCTTGTAAAGCCACTAGTACGCGTAGTGTTTCGGGCAGGTCCTTAACCCTAATTTCCCCGGAATACGACCCCGCCGAATCGTTTAACAACCAGGTACCCATTCACTGCTGGGTGAACAGAGGCTACAGTTAAGGATTGGCGCGTGGTCAATCCTCCCTGGCCAGGATTCGAACCCAAGGCAAGGCGCTTGCGAAACGCCAGGCGAGTATCTTACCACTGCGCCACGGAGACTGCTTTTCGATTTACCCAATCTATTCTCTCATAGTTAAAGTCTCCCAATATTAGGGTTTGGGTTTATTATGCCGCATTGATCACATTATGCAGATCAGCAACATCCTCTGCCATTGATGTGTGAGCCCTGTAGTATACTCCTACTGTAATATTGCTACCATCTCGAGCTAGAATGTTGCACCATACAGTCTCTGAGGTTCCCCTGGTGTTCAGCTCTTCATTTTTTCGGACATCTAGGAGCTTTTTCACAAACAGCATCACCCTGCCTGCTCTTGTTGTTCTGTTCTTTCTGAACAGTGCCTGGTATCCTGGGAGGTGGAATTCCTCTTCTATTATGTCCTCTCGTTTATCCTCTCTTGTCTCCCCATGTTTCACTGATGCCAATGATGTCGGGATTCTCAGCCTCAGCATGCACACATAATGAGTAGAATGAATTTACTAGGATTTTTGCATTTGTGTAGACACAATTAAAATGCCTGACGTTGTTCCTGGGGTCTGAGTGATTGTTCCTGTTCACATCACATTACTATTCTGTTCACTGTCGCTATGGATCTGAACGTGCTTGTCATTCAAGATATATAGATTTAACTCTGCCTAACTGGGTGAAGGACTATGTCCTCTCCTCCATCTACTATCTGGATCAGCTTCCCTCTCCTGATCTTTAGCTTTGAATTTTTGTACTGGTTATTAATTCTTAACTTTTTCAGTTTGCCTCTTATCTCCCTGTCGTTTATGTGTTATGACCAAACCACACTATGTGCTGCATATAGTGAGGTATGGAGATATGTATACATGGTTACACCCCTCGAGAACTTTTAGTTTGTTGACATAGTTTAAGTATTTTCCTTCTGTGTTTAAAATTTGCAATGGTTGTTCGTACCATATTTGCTTCAGGCCCACCTACCCTCCCGACATATTATAATACTTAAGTTTTTCTCCTTGCCTGTAAATTTCCCTAATATTACTGCAATGAGTTCTGGTCATTTTTGTCCCTTTCATTCCCAAGGTTTCTTATAATAAGGTTGTTTTTCTTGTTAAATCTTTGATTTATACATCCCCTCTCCTGAGCACATCCCTGTCCTGAGCATATCCCTCTCCTGAGCACATCCTTCTCCTAAGCACATCCCTCTCCTGAGTACATCCCTCTCCTGAGCACATCCCTCTCCTGAGCACATCCCTATCCTGAGTACATCCCTCTATTGAGCATATCCCTCCCATGAGCACATCCGTCTCCTGAGTAAATCCCTCTCCTGAGTACATCCCTCTCCTGAGCACATCCCTCTCCCGAGCACATACCTCTCCTGAGTACATCCCACTCCTGAACATATCCCTCTCCTGAGCACATCCCTATCCTGAGTACATCCCTCTATTGAGCATATCCCTCACCTGAGCCCATCCCTCTCCTGAGCACATCACTCTCCTGAGCACATCACTCTCCTGAGCACATCCCTCTCCCGAGTGCATCCCTCTCCTGAGCACGTCCCTCTCCTGAGCACATCCCTCTCCTTAGTACATCCTTATCCTGAGCACATCCCTCTTCTGAGTACATCCCTCTCCTGAGCACATCCCTCTCCTCAACACGTCCCTTTCCTGAACACGTCCCTTTCCCGAGCACATCCCTCTCCGGAGCACATCCCTCTCCGGAGCACATCCCTCTCCTGAGCATATCCCTCTCCTGAGCACGTCCCTCTCTTGAGCATGTCCCTCTCCTGAGCCCATCCCTCTCCTGAGCACGTCCCTCTCCTGAGCACATCCCTCTCCTGAGCACGTCCCTCTCCTGAGCACATCCCTCTCTTGAGCACATCCCTCTCCTGAGCACGTTCCTTTCCCGAGCACATCCCTCTCCGGAGCACATCCCTCTCCGGAGCACATCCCTTTCCTGAGCACATCCCTCTCCTGAGCACATCCCTCTCCTGAGCCCATCCCTCTCCTGAGTACATCCCTCTCCTGAGCACGTCCCTCTCCTGAGCACATCCCTCTCCTGAGCACGTTCCTCTCCTGAGTACGTCCCTCTCCTGTGCACATCCCTCTTCTCAGTACATCCCTCGCCTGAGCACATCCCTCTCATGAGCACATCCCTCGCCTGAGCACATCCGTCTCCTGAGCACATCCCTCTCCTGAGTATATCCCTCTCCTGAGCACATCCCTCTCCTGAACACATCCCTCTCCTGAGCACACCCCTATCCTGAGCACGTCCCTCTCCTGAGCACATCCCTCTCCTGAGCCCATCCCTCTCCTGAGTACATCCCTCTCTTAGCACATCCCTCCCCTGAATACGTCCCTCTCCTGAGCACATCCCTCTCCTGAGCACATCCATCTCCTGAGCACGTCCCTCTCCTGAGCACATTCCTCTCCTGAGCACATCCTTCTCCTGAGTACGTCCCTCTCCTGAGCACATCCCTCTCCTGAGCACATTCCTCTCCTGAGCACGTCCCTCTCCTGAGTACGTCCCTCTCCTGAGCACATCCCTCTCCTGAGCACATTCCTCTCCTGAGCACGTCCCTCTCCTGAGCACATCCCTCTCCTGAGCACGCCCCTCTCCTGAGTACGTCCCTCTCCTGAGCACATCCCTCTCCTGAGCACATTCCTCTCCTGAGCACGTCCCTCTCCTGAGCACATCCCTCTCC
Source organism: Procambarus clarkii (assembly GCF_040958095.1). NCBI lineage: Eukaryota > Metazoa > Arthropoda > Malacostraca > Decapoda > Cambaridae > Procambarus > Procambarus clarkii. The sequence goes on along the minus strand of NC_091174.1, from coordinate 34,071,952 downwards.
TGAGCACATCCCTCTTTTGAGTACATCCCTCTCCTGAGTACGTCCCTCTCCTGAGCACATCCCTCTCCTGAGTACATCCCTCTCCTGAGCATATCCGTCTCCTGAGCACATCCCTCTCCTGAACACATCCCTCTCCTGAGCACATCCCTCTCCTGAGCACATCCCTCTCCTGAGCACGTCCCTCTCCTGAGCACATCCCTCTCCTGAGCATATCCGTCTCCTGAGCACATCCCTCTGTATCCGGGACAGTACTTGCTTGGGGGAGAACTTGGATGTTCGCCTGGTTGGCCCCTGGGAGCCTGCCCCATACATGTATGGGCATTGGTATATGCCTGCTTAGGTCTATAACTTCTTTTATCAACACCTTCTGTTACTCCTGCAGCTCCTTCATCATCTTGTGACCTTCAATCAGTTTATTAAGTATAGCGTCTCTATGCTTACCTATTGCTTCTTTACGAGTCTCATCTATAGAGCCATAAATGTTCACAACACTTGACTCCTCCTTAATATCAACCTCATCCACTATTTCATCCTTATTCTCCTCATTTGCTCTATCTTTATTTCCATAGTTACTGTATGTTTCCTAAGCTTATCATTGTAAGTCACGCAACAAATGTAAATAAGGTTTTTACTTCCACTTATCCCTTTATAGCATACCTCGCAATAGGCGAGTGATATCCGATAGCAGTCTCCGTGGTGTAGTGGTAAGACACTCGCCTGGCGTTCCGCGAGCGCTATGTCATGGGTTCGTATCCTGGCCGGGGAGGATTTACTGGGCGCAATTCCTTAACTGTAGCCTCTGTTTAACGCAACAGTAAAATGTGTACTTGGATGAAAAAACGATTCTTCGCGGCAGGGGATCGTATTCCAGGGACCATAGGATTAAGGACTTGCCCGAAACGCTACGCGTACTAGTGGCTGTACAAGAATGTAATAACTCTTGTATATATCAAAAAAAAAAAAAAAAAAAAAAATATATAGCAATATGCAACCCCGCACATTCCATTCGCCGTTTTGACCTGAGCCCAATAAAACCATGACACTCGCCACGTTTATCATAGCTTTCTGACATTTTGCACCTCTTAAGAGTCTTATTTAGTTACTCTATGGATATCCTCTTCTCCTGCAGTGAAGTTTATTCTGATTCCGCCACGAGATTAGTCTTTACATTGAGTCATTTAGCCAATTGGGGTACCCACCCTATTTATTTTCCTTATGTATTCCCTTATTTATGCCGTGATCACGTGATCGTGATCAGGCTTGTACTCCTCTTGACATACCAGAAAACATACTAAGAAAGCTACTCCAAGCCTTTACTAAAGAGGCATTCTTCTTGAGTCTAGATGGGCACATGTATAAGCAAGTAGATGGGTTCGCCATGGGTTCTCCCTTAGGTGTCCTGTTTGCGAACTTCTACATGAGTACCATAGAGCAGAGAGTCTTAGTTGACATGGACTTAAAACCCGCCATACAGTGCAGGTATGTTGACGACATATATATGCAGGTAACTGATGTCAGACGTCTGCAGCAGCTGTAGGAGAAATTCGAGCAGAATTCGTTGTTAAGTTTCACTTACGAGATGGAGAATGATGGGAAGCTGCCCTTTCTAGATGTAACAGTCACGGAAAGGAACGGAGGCTTCCACACTGCAGCCTACACTAAGGAAACAAACATAGGAATGTGCCACAATGCCAATAGTGACTGCCCAGACAGGTACAAGAGGAGTGTTTTCAATGCTTACGTCGACCGGGGTCTCAGTCACATCCCCGCAAGGAAGCAAGTCAATGAAGAACTCAGTAGGGTAAGGCCGGTCTTAGCCAACAATGGCTCCTCTCACAGTTATGTTGAAGACGTAATAAGAAGAAAGGGGAAACGCCATGCAACCTCTGAAGAGTCAACTAGCACAACAGTAGTACCCCCTATTAGACTCATAAAACGGAGGAGAGTGTCCTGAATGATATTATTAATAGGGACGTTAGCCCTGCAGAGAAAAATCAGAAAATACTATTGACAATCTACTACAAAAATAAAAAAACGGCCAACCTACTCTTGAAAAACTCCCCAGACACCAAACATAACGCCTTGAAGGAAACTTATGTCATCTATGCCTTCACATGCCCACTTGGAGACTGTAAGCACCAAAGAACTACGTATTTAGGCAAGACAACAACATCTTTTTTTAGTCGATTAACAATGCACAAACAACAGGGCAATATCAAGGAAAATACAATCTCTTTTCACAACCAGACCATCACCAGAGAAATCTTAACAAAAATCACGGAAATCATCGATAGATACAGCGATAGCAGACGGCTTGATATTTGCGAGGCACTACACATTAAGAAGTCGACACCATCAATCAACAGCCAATTAATGCACAACTATATTCTACCCACTTCAAAACTCCGCACCAATATAGAAGCATCAAGAAATGTGGACCAATAGGCCCTTTGCAGTTACTTCCATTCTTCCCTTTAACTTACAAAATATTATACCCATTGTTTCGTGTTCTGTCTTGTGTTGAAAGTTTGTTTTCACCTCATCCAAAACTGTTGTAACATATCACCTCACCAAAATGCAGGTATAAAATCGAAGATGTTTAAACTCTGTTCTGTTATAGTTGTGTGTGTGTAAACTAAAGTCTTTGAAAATGTAATAAGTTTTACGAAACGCGTTCAAGTGTCGCGTCAGACTAGAAATAAAAATGAATTTTGGAGAATTGATTTTTCAGTTACCATCAACAGTGAAAAGAAATATAAGAAACATAGAAAAAATTCGTGTTCGAATTATTAATCTTACTTTTTCGGTCATATTTAATATATATATATATATATATATATATATATATATATATATATATATATAACTGAAAACTCACCCCAGAAGTGACTTGAACCCATACTGCCAGGAGCAATGCAACTGGTATATACAGGACGCCTTAATCCGCTTGACCATCACGACTGGACAATAGGAAGTGATAGCTGAAGCTATTTGAACCACTTCCCTGCCAGCACTCGGATGGTAATCTTGGTCATAGCATTTTATCAAATCACCTCATTCTTTGGGGCACACATGAAGAACACAAATGCGAACAAGCCTGAATGGTCCCCAGGACTATATGCAACTGAAAACTCACACCCCAGAAGTGACTCGAACCCATACTGCTAGGAGCAACGCAACTGGTATATACAGGACGCCTTAATCCGTTTGACCATCACGACCGGAAAAAAAGGAAGTGATAGCTGAAGCTATTTCAACCACTTCCCCGCTGGCACTCGGATGGTAATCTTGGTCATAGCATTTTATCAAATTACCTCATTCTTTGGGGCACACGTGAGGAACACAAATGCGAACAAGCCTGAATGGTCCCAAGGACTATATGCAACTGAAAACTCACACCCCAAAAGTGACTCGAACCCATACTGCCAGGAGCAACGTAACTGGTATATACAGGACGCCTTAATCCGCTTGACCATCACAACCGGACAAAAGGAAGTGATAGCCGAAGATATTTGAACCACTTCCCCGCTGGCACTCGGATGGTAATCTTGGGCATAGCATTTTATCTACCAGTTTTTTGAAGGAACTGGGTTCTAGGCTCATTGAAACAACAAGGGACCCTAGAGCTGCCAGCTTTCTTTCCAGCGCCTCAGCGTGGCGATACAGAGGGAAAATGCGCATTGCATCCAGGGTTCCTGCCCGCCATCTGAGGAGCTGGAGGAACTCGACAACCTATGATAACCAGATAACCATCTTTGTAACCTATATGTAACTCCTTTTTTGTAACAAAGTTCAAATAAAGCAAATATATATATGTACATGCAAAAGAATGGGGGTGGTAGGAGAAGATAATATTAGTGTTCAGTGAGAAACCACAAGGTCTACTCTGAATACTTTTTATTTTCTTTTTATTTTATATATATATATATATATATATATATATATATATATATATATATATATATATATATATATATATATATATATATATATATATATATATATATGTCGTACCTAGTAGCCAGAACTCACTTCTCAGCCTACTATGCAAGGCCCGATTTGCCTAATAAGCCAAGTTTTCATGAATTAATGTTTTTTCGTCTACCTAACCTACCTAACCTAACCTAACCTAGCTTTTTTTGGCTACCTAACCTAACCTTACCTATATATATAGGTTAGGTTAGGTTAGGTAGGGTTGGTTAGGTTCGGTCATATATCTACGTTAATTTTAACTCCAATAAAAAAAATTGACCTCATACATAGTGAAAAGGGTAGCTTTATCATTTCATAAGAAAAAAATTATAGTAAATATATTAATTCAGGAAAACTTGGCTTATTAGGCAAATCGGGCCTTGAATAGTAGGCTGAGAAGTGAGTTCTGGCTACTAGGTACGACATATATATATATATATATATATATATATATATATATATATATATATATATATATATATATATATATATATATATATATATATATATATATATATATATATATATATATATATATATCGTACCTAGAAGCCAGAAAGCCCTTCTCGGCCTACTATGCAAGGCCAGATTTGCCTAATAGGCCGAGTGATTGGCTTTATTTTCAAAAAATTGTTTCGAGTAAGTTTATTTGAAACATTATTATTATTATATTATATTAAGAACATATATTATTGACTTAGTGATGTTAGGTTAGGTTAGGTTAGGATAGGTTAGATTAGGTTAGGTACGGTTGGTAAGGTTTGGTCATATATCAACGTTAGTTTTAACTCCAATTAAACAAAAATTAACTCATACATAGTGAAATGGATAACTTTATAATTTCATAAGAAAAAAATTTGAAAATTATATGAATTCAGGAAAACTTTGCTTATTAGGCAAATTGGGCCTTACATACTAGGCCGAGTATTGCATTCTGGCTACTAGGTACAACATGAATATATATATTATATATATTTTATATATCTATATAAATGAAAATGGAAATGTTCGTTTGTTCAAAATTGCTAATCTCCTCAAGTTATTCACCGATTGCTTTGAAATTTTCACACAATGTTCCATGCACATCCGAGCAGATTTCTATATACATATTAAATTGATGTCACGTCTGTGATGGAAAAAAACAAGATTTTTTTTAAACTGTGTTTTTCATGTGATTTTTATGTGAGAGAAATCTTCGAAACCTCTTTTCCGATTGCTTTGAAATTTTGACAAGACGTTGCACACGAATAGGCGCGTGGTTTTATATACCTACTATATACATGGCTTACCTGTGACCGGAGAAAACATGTTTTTTTTTTTAAACATCGCCATCTGTTGGATGTAACCTCCCAAAGTTCTTTACCGATTGCTTTGAAATTCTGACACAACGTTCCATTTGAATATGCGCATCTTTTTATATACCTACTATATAGATGCCACCCTTGTGACAGGTAAAAATATGCGTTTCTGAAAAACAGCCTCATCTGTTGCACACAATATCAACATGCACGCTATACTAAATATGTGATGAATTCCATTTCATTGTTTCTGATTGCATTAATAAAAAATATTTTCATAGATTACGATTTTTTTTATTTAATTACTAGCAGTACCCGCCACACGTTGCTGTGGCTCAGCAACGCATGTGTTGCTGAGCCCCAGCAACTTTCCTTGTCCTCTAGTCCTTCCCACCACTCCTCCCATACCCGTCTCCTCGGCCTCCCAACCATTCCCTACTACTACGTCTCCTCGTCCTCCCCACCATTCTCCACTCCACCATCCCCTCTTCTTTCCCACCATGCCCCACTCCCCTGTCCCTTTGTCCTCCCCACCATTCTTCATTCCCCCATCCCCTCGTCCCCACCATCCTAACCTCCCCCGTCCCCTTGTCCTTCCCCACTATTACCCACTCCCTTGTTCCCTCGGCCTCCCCACCACCTCTCTCTTCCATCCCCTTGCCATCCCCCACCATTCCCCACTCCCTCCTCCGATGGCTTCCCAAATGGTCTGATGTTCCCATCAGAAAATTCGCAACATTATGTGATCTGATGTTCCCATCACTGAAATATGAGAAAAACAGTAAAAAAATGAAATGAAAACATGAAATATTTTCATTTCATATGTTTTATAATTGAAAATATCAAATATTCCTACGCTAACACTTGAGTGAAAAATGCATTTGCATTCAAATAATTCAAACTGTCAATAACGGGCTTGGAGAAATCTTATTAGATGCGCTTATTAGAAACTGGTAAAACCTTCCTAATTAGATTGATTCTGGCAGCATTTCGATCTCAAAATGGCATAACTTAGCTCTTGCATCGTCTGGATTAGCTGTGACATTGCTATCAGGTGGAAGAACTGCTACTTCGGCTTTGAAATTGTTATTGAGCATGCAATTCATTGAAAGTCCCACGAGCAACATGTCCAAAGCATCCGGCATGGGAAAAGCATTGCACAAATGCAAACTTATTGTTTGGAATGAATGCACAAGGGCCCACAAAAAATCCCTCGAGGCTCTTGAACGATCATGGCAAGATTTGCGTGGAAACATCAGACCATTTGGGAACGCATTAAAATTATTTGCAGGAGATTTCAGGCAAACATTACTGTAATTCCTCGATCGACACCAGCGGACGAAATAAATGCTTGCCTGAAATACTCTACTTTGTGGCACCACGTAAAGACATTTAAATTAACTACAAATATGCGTGTAGTTATGTAGCTGCTGCAAAACGATCAATCAGCTTAGATATTTTCACATCAATTTCATGAAATTGGGAACGGAAATGTACCGGTTGATCTGACCTCAGGTCAAATTTCACTGCCTCATAACTTCTACAATTTAATGACGTCAAAATAAGAATTGGATGAAAAAGTATTTTCCAATATTCAAATCAATTATAAGAATCACGCTTGGCTGAATGAATGAGCTGTTCTTGCGGCCAAGAACAAAGACGTCTACGAACTTAACAATATTATTCAGTCTAACATCCAAAGAACGGCAGTCACAAACAAATCCGTCGACACTGTTGAGGAAGCAGATGAAGCGGTTAATTATCCAACAGATTTTTTTAATTCACTCGATCTGCAGAGGATACCGTCACACGTACTGCAACTGAAAATCGGCGTGCCAATTATCATTTTGCGAAATATCAACCAGCCAAATCTTTGCAACACCACGCAGCTTGCAGTAAAATAAATAATCAGCGACGTCGTAGAAGCAACAATCTTGACAGGATTTTTCAAAGGGGAAGATGTCCTAATTCCTCGCATTCTTATGATTCAAAATAAAAGATAGAATGGCAAGTATGCCATTTTAATTTAAGAGATTGTAATTCCTAATTCGATTGACATTTGCAATCACCATCAACAAAGCTCATAGCCAATGTTTAGAATTGTGCAGTTTATATCTAGACACGGATTGCTTCTCACATGGATAATTATATGTTGCGTGTTCTAGAGTCGGCTCACCAGACAATCTCTATACCTCCTGAGACGATGGGATAACAAAAAATATTGTATACCCACATGTATTGTGAAATTAAACATATTAGAAACGTGAACTTTCTCTTTTCTTTCTCTCCCATTAAACCAGACTGAGCCACAGCAACGCGTGGCGGGTACAGCTAGTATATATGTATATATATATATATATATATATATATATATATATATATATATATATATATATATATATATATATATATATATATATATATATATATATACATATATATATATATATATATATATATATATATATATGTATATATATGTATATATATATATATATATATATATATATATATATATATATATATATATATATATATATATATATATATATATATATATATATATATATATATATATGTCGTACCTAGTAGCCAGAACGCACTTATCGGCCTACTATGCAAGGCCCGATTTGCCTAATAGGCCAAGTTTTCCTGAATTAATATATTTTCTATAATATTTTTCTTATGAAATGATAAAGCTACCCATTTCATTATGTATGAGGTCAATTTTTTTTTATTGGAGTTAAAATTAATGTAGATATATGACCGAACCTAACCAACCCCACCTAACCTAGCCTAACCTATCTTTGTAGGTTAGGTTAGGTTAGGTAGCCGAAAAAGCTAGGTTAGGTTAGGTTAGGTAGGTTAGGTAGTCGAAAAACAATTAATTCATGAAAACTTGGCTCATTAGGCAAATCGGGCCTTGCATAGTTGGCTGAGAAGTGCGTTCTGGCTACTAGGTACGACATATATATATATATATATATATATATAAATATATATATATATATACATATATATATATATATATATATATATATATATATATATATATGTCGTACCTAGTAGCCAGAACGCACTTCTAGGCCTACTATGCAGTGCCCGATTTGCCTAATAAGCCAAGTTTTCCTGAATTATTATATTTTCTCTAATTTTTTTCTTATGAAATGATAAAACTACCCATTTCATTATGTATGAGGTCAACTTTTTTTTATTGGAGTTAAAATTAACGTAGATATATGACCGAACCTAACCAACCCTACCTAACCTAACCTAACCTATCTTTATAGGTTAAGTTAGATTAGGTAGCCGAAAAAGTAAGGTTAGGTTAGGTTAGGTAGGTTAGGTAGTCGAAAAACAATTAATTCATGAAAACTTAGCTTATTAGGCAAATCGGGCCTTGCATAGTAGGCTGAGAAGTGCGTTCTGGCTACTAGGTACGACATATATATATATATATATATATTAGTATATTTTAGTAGCAGTCTTTCCTGTAGACATATATTATTAAATATGACCGAAAAAGTAAGACTAATAATTCTAACACGAATTTTCTCAATCTTTCGTACATTTCTTTTCACTGTTGGAGGTAAATCAAAAATCAATTCTCCAAAATTCATTTTTATTTCTAGTCTGACGCGACACGAGCGCGTTTCGTAAAACTTATTACATTTTCAAAGACTTTAGTTCACAAATACACAACTGAATAGAACTTACGCATCTCCGATTTTATATCTACATTTGAGTGAGGTGGAAGGGGTGATGTGGCATTAACACAAGACAGAACAAGATGTGGCATTAATAGGGTATTAATTTCATCAACACAAGACAGAACAAGAGTATTAATAGGGTATTAATTTCATCAACACAAGACAGAACACGAAACAATGGATATTTGAATAGAAGTGTTTGTAGAAAGCCTATTGGTCCATATTTCTTGATGCTTCTATATTGGAGCGGAGTCTTGAGGTGGGTAGAATATAGTTGTGCAATAATTGGCTGTTGATTGCTGGTGTTGACTTCTTGATGTGTAGTGCCTCGCAAACGTCAAGCCGCCTGCTATCGCTGTATCTATCGATGATTTCTGTGTTGTTTACGAGGATTTCTCTGGCGATGGTTTGGTTGTGGGAAGAGATTATATGTTCCTTAATGGAGCCCTGTTGCTTATGCATCGTTAAACGCCTAGAAAGAGATATTGTTGTCTTGCCTATATACTGGGTTTTTTGGAACTTACAGTCCCCAAGAGGGCATTTGAAGGCATAGACGACGTTAGTCTCTTTTAAAGCGTTCTGTTTTGTGTCTGGAGAGTTTCTCATGAGTAGGCTGGCCGTTTTTCTGGTTTTATAGTAAATCGTCAGTTGTATCCTCTGATTTTTGTCTGTAGGGATAACGTTTCTATTAACAATATCTTTCAGGACCCTTTCCTCCGTTTTATGAGCTGTGGAAAAGAAGTTCCTGTAAAATAGTCAAATAGGGGGTATAGGTGTTGTGTTAGTTGTCTCTTCAGAGGTTGCATGGCTTTTCACTTTCCTTCTTATGATGTCTTCGACGAAACCATTGGAGAAGCCGTTATTGACTAGGACCTGCCTTACCCTACAGAGTTCTTCGTCGACTTGCTTCCATTCTGAGCTGTGGCTGAGAGCACGGTCGACATATGCGTCACTGTTGGTGGTAATTCAAAATTCAATTCTCCAAAATTCATTTTTATTTCTAGTCTGACGCGACACTTGAGCGCATTTCGTAAAACTTATTACATTTTCAAAGACTTTTAGTTTACACATACCGGGTTCTTGATGGATGAACCTTATTTGTTTTTATCCTACTCCAAGTCGTAAGTGGCTTTCAAGGAATTGGCTAGATAATGCAATTGATTAATAAGAGAGGGATGAACAAAACACTATTCCCTTCACCAATATATTTACCATCACCATAGATCTATATAAATAAAAATGGAAATGTTCGTTTTTTCAAAATCGCTAATGTCCGAAAGTTCTTCACAGATTGCTTGGCAATTTTCACACAATGTTCCATTCGCCTCCGGCCAGGTTTTTATATACATACTATATAGATGTCGCGAAGTTTTCGAAACCTCTTTTCTGACTGCTTTGAAATTTTGACACGACGTTGCAATCGAATAGTCGCGTGGTTTTTATGTACCTATACATGCCTCACCTGTGACAGGAAAAAACATGTTTTTTTAACAAAACAGCGCCATTTGTTGGACGTAAGAGCAACACACGCTGTAATCTCCGAAAGTTCTTCACCGATTGGATTGAAATTTTGACACAACGTTGCATTCAAATAGGCGCATCTTTTTATATACCTACTATATAGACGCCACCCCTGTGACAGGTAAAAACATGCGTTTTTGAAAAACAGCGCCATCTTTTTCACATAATAGCAACATTCAAGCTATACTAAATATGTCATGATTTCCATTTCAGTGTTTCCGATTGCATGGATAAATTATATTTTCGTAGATTTCGGATAATTTTATTTTTTATTCAATTTTTTTGTGTGACATTGTGGTGGAATTGAGCTGTGTTGTTTACCATACCGTACATTTTGTAAATATATGTATAGATGCCACACCTGTGACAGGTGAAACTATACTTTTCTTGACAAACAGCGCCATCTTTTGCATGTAAGAGCAACACACACATGGTATCTATATAAATAAAATTGGAAATGTTCGTTTGTTCATAATCGCTAATCTCCGAAAGTTTTTCACTGATTGCCTTCAAATTTTCACTCAACGTTCCATTCACATCCGAGCGGGTTTTTATATACATACTATATAGACGTCACGTCTGTGATGGGAAAAACGTTTTTTTTTTTAAAGCTGTGTTTTTCGGATGTTTTTTAAGTGAAGGGAAATCTTCGAAACCTCTTTACCGATTGCTTTGAAATCTTGACACAACATTGCATTCGAATAGGCGAGTGTTTTCATATACCTACTATATACATGCCTCACCTGTGACCGGAACAAATATGCTGTTTAAAAAAAAAAAAACAGCGCCATCTGCTGGACATATGTGTAATACATGATGTAATCTCCGAAAGTTCTTTACCGATTGCCTATAAATTTTGACACGACGTTCCTTTCGAATACGTGTGTGTTTAGATATAACGACTATTTAGATGCCACACATGTAACAGGTAAAAACATGCATTTTTTTAAAAACAGCGCAATCTGTTGCACGTAAAAGCAACATACAATATATAAGATATGTTACGATTCAATTTCCATATTTCCGATTGCATTGATATATGGAATTTTCATAAATTTTGATTTATTTTCATTTTGATTTATTTATTTTGTGTGACATTGCGTTGGAATTAAGCTGTGTTGTTTACCTATACCGTTCATTTTGTGGGAATAGGGTATTTTTCTTTTTTCATTATTTCATTCCCTTTTTTTTAACTGCTCTTCTTATTTTCCAGTGCAATTGGTGGTTAAATTGAGCTGTGTCGATTGATCGCCGTTTGAATTAAAATATTTCGTTAGTATTTTTTGTTTTTGATGGAAAACAAGAAAATGGACAACATGTTAATTTCACAGCTGCAAATGTGCAACAAACAGCTATGAATCCACCGACTACAACAACGTTAACTGCTTTCTTCACGTTATGTCAAAATTTCGCGTTTGCGAAACCACTGCTGTATTCGGAAGTGCCTACGTATTACACATGGATTGCCAGCAGAAAATTATTGGAACAAGGTAAACGAGGAGAGCGAGTCGACGGACAACCTGACATATTCATACAAACTACGATAGGCAGACTGTACACTGTGCATTCCAATCTGGATGAATGTTTCTTTCTTCACAAGCTGTTGGTAAATGTCCCCGGTCCAACGTCTTTCCAGCAATTGAGATTTATCAACGGCTTAACACATACCACTTTCCTTAGTGCATGTCAAGCTCTGAATTTATTGGAGAACGACCGACACTGGGATGTATGCATTAATGACGCGTCCAACACGTCACATCCAAATCAAATTCGTGCATTGTTTGCAATCATATTGATCACTGGCTCTCCTTCATCTCCAACAGAGTATGGGAGAAACACAAATCGCACATGGCTGAAGACATTGTCAGTCGAATACGCAAGGAAAATTCAATTATGAACATGAATTTCACAGCAGAAATCTACAACGAAGCGTTGATAATGATTGAAGATTTGTGCTTAGAAATCCTGAACAAAGTTATCAATCAATTGGAAATGCCATCACCGAATCGATCTGTTGCAGCTTCGTTCGATGTAGAACTGCATCGTGAACAAAATTACAACGCGGGTGATCTGTTGTCGTATGTGCAATCAAATATTCTTAAGATAACGCTTGAGTGAAAAGGCATTTACAATCAAATAATTCAAACTGTCAATAACGGGTTTGAAGAAATCTTGTACGATACGCCTGGAGGAACTGTAAAACCTCTCTAAATACATTGATTTTGGCAGCATTTCGATCCCAAAATGACATAACCTTAGCTCTTGCATCATCCAGAATAGCTGCAACATTGCTACCAAGTGGAAGAACTGCTGCTTCAGCTTTGAAATTGAACATGCAATTCATTGAAACTCCCACGTGCAACATTTCCAAAGCATCCGGCATGGGAAAAGTATTGCAAGTATGTAAACTTATTGTTAGGGATGAATGCACAATGGCCCACAAAAAATCGCTCGAGGCTCTTGATCGATCATGGTAAGATTTGCATGGAAACATCAGACCATTTGGGAACGCATTAATATTGTTTGCAGGAGATTTCATGCAAACATTACCTGTAATTCCTCGATCGACACCAGCGGACGAAATAAATGCTTTCAAGAAATACTCTACTTTGTGGCGCCACGTAAAGATGTTAAAATTAACTACAAATATGCGTGTCCAGCTGCAAAACCGCTCATCAGCTGAGATATTCTCACATCAATTTCTAGAAATTGGGAAAGGAAACGTGGCAGTCACATACAAGTCCGTCGATACTGTCGTGGAAGCAGATGACCGGTTAATTATCCAAAAGAATTATTTAATTGACTCGATCTGCCAGAGATTCCACCACCGCACGAACTGTAATTGAAAATCGGCGTGACAATTATCATGTTACAAAATATCAACCAGCCAAAGCTTAGCAACGGCACGTGGCTTGAAGTAAAAAATTATTCAGCAACGTCGTAGAAGCAACAATCTTGACAGGACCTTTCAAAGGTGAAGATGTCCTCATTCCTCACTTTCCTATGATTCCAACGGATTTGCCATTTCAATTTAAGAGATTGTAATTCCCAATTCGATTGGCGTTTGCAATCACCATCAACAAAGCTCATGGCCAATCTTTAGAATTGTGCAGTTTAGATCTAGACACGGATTGCTTCTCACATGGACAATTATATGTTGCGTGTTCTTGAGTCGGCAATCAGAAAATCTCTATATTTTCACAGACAGTGGAACAAGAAAAAATATTGTATACAGACAAGCATTGTGAAATTAAACATGTTAGGAACGTGTGTTTTATCTTTTCTTTCTTTTCCATTTAACCAGACTGAGCCACAGCAACGCGTGGCGGGTACTGCTAGTAGATATATAAAAATGGAATATTACTATACTTATGTACATGTTTCACTTTCGCACAGGGCATAGGACACTCAAAACGCAAACACAATGTTTCAATCCCAGTGTTTCCACCACGCTCAGTACCTTTTCCAACCGTACTGAGAAACGCTGGCGAGTTTCAGCTTGTACGTGGGGCCAATCCACAGACACAGTGTCACGAGGTGCCTTTACCCCACTATCGCCCCCCCCCTCCCCCCAACTGCACGCTGGCAGAGGACTTCAACCACACGTTGATCGGGATCACGCAAATATATACAGGGGGATCTAACCCCTGGCAGGAGTCTCTAGCGACAGGCTAGCAGCACTCCACTACCAGCACCCTCACTGTCGTCATGTATTCTCCCAAGCCAATTCCCGGGTACTCCGATCTCTATTCACACTGCGTAAATCCAGCAGCCAACACACTGCTAAGATCGTCGGCGGCTTACGTGGTCTTCTTCCAGGACAAAGCGGAGAGTACGTGGATTGCACAGGTAAAACTGGTGCCCCACGTCACCTCTGTGGACCCAAGCACGTAATCAGTTAAATGGACGGTACTGGTGAGACCAGGAGGTGACATTTACTCATTGGGGAATTGACATTGTGCTCCATAGCACAACACATGGTGCGAATCTTGATCCGCCACCTGACCAGAGGTCATCCACAATGACCTCATTTGCTAGCCAAGGCAGGAAACTTGAGCCATTTATCACTATCACACCACCACCAATAGATGGCGTTGTTTTACGTAACGTCCAATTCCAGGGGAGTTCGAGTGCAGACTCCTAGACTCTGAGTGCAGACTCCTGGCATTGGAATTCCCAGGTCACACTCAGACAGTGGCGATGAGTCCGTTACACACACTTATACAGTATGGTACCACATACACTAATATATCTTTTGAAGTACACATTTATTCACCTTGTGAAGTACACACTAATACACCGTGTGAACTTGACAATAATACGCACTGGGAAGTATGCACCCATACACCTTGTGAAATAGCCACTAATCACCTTGTGAAATAACCATTAATCACCTTGTGAACAACAAACTTATACACCTTTAGAGTTATGCACCTTACATTATTTGAATTACACATTATACACCTCTTGAAGTGTGCACTTAAACTCCTTGTGAAGTACACATATATACAACTGTTGAAGTGCACACTTATACACCTTGTGAAATACACACAAACATTCCTTGTAAAATTTACACATACACCATGTGAAGTGAAGACAGAAGTGTAAGGAAAAACATGATTACTATCCACAAAATTCTCAGAAGAATTGAAAGAACTTGACAGGAATTGACAAACACAAAATATTTAGCATGGGTGAAATGCGACAAAGGGGACACAGGTGGAAACCTAGTATCCAAATGAGCCACAGAGACATTAGAAAGAATTTGTTCAGTGTCAGAGTAGTTAACAGGTGGATTGCATTAGGCAGTGATGTGATGGAGGCAGACTCAATACACAGTTTCAAATTTAAATATCATATAGCCCAATAGGCCCAGGAATCTGTACACCAGTTGATTGACGGTTGAGAGGCGGGACCAAAGAGCCGAAGCTCAACTCCCGCAAGCACAACCAGGTAAGTGCAACTATATGAGTCCCTTGGGTAGTACACATTTATATAACTTGGATTTTTTTTTTTTTACACCGTATGAAGTATGCACTCCATGTGAAGAACACACTAATACACCTCCTGCAGTACACACTTATACACTTTGCGATGAATGCACTTATTAACCTTGCGATGAATGAGCTTGTAAACCGTGAGAAGAACAAACCATATACATACTGTGACGTACATACTTATACAACTTGTGATTTACACAATTACACGCCTTGCGAAGTACACAGTTACACGCCTTGCGAAGTACACAGTTACACGCCTTGCGAAGTACACAATTACACGCCTTGCGAAGTACACAGTTACACGCCTTGCGAAGTACACAATTACACGCCTTGTGAAGTACATAATGATACACACACATTGTGAAGTAGATAATAATACCCCCCCTTTGGAAGTACATACCTTTATGCATTGCAAAGTACACACTTTATTCCAGTGAGCAGCAAAAAAATACACTGTTGAAGTACACACTAATACTCTTTTTGAAATATGTACATATTCACTTTATGAAGGGCACACTTATGCACTGAGTGTAATGCACAGTTATACACTTTGTGAAGAACACATTTATAGATCTTGTGAAGTATGCATTTATACACCTTGTGAAGCAATCATTTTTACTCCTTTTTAAGTACACACTAATACACCTTGTGAATTATGCGTTTATATATTCACCTTGTGAAGGACACACTTATACACCTTGTGAAGGAACACTTATACACGTTGTGTTTTATAAACCGTACACCTTTTGAAGTACACAATTATACACATTTTGACATTCACATTTATACATCGTGTGAAATACTCAATTTTACACAATGCAAAGGATACACTTATACAGTTTGTGAAGAACATAGTTATTCACCTTGTGAAGAACATAATTAGACACTTGGTGAAAAACATTATTTGTGATTTATACACCTATTGAAGTACACATATATACACCGTGTTTCATATGTACTAATGTTCCTTATGAAGTACATACTAATACAATTTGTGAAATATACACTGACACAAATTGAGATATACCCACTAACATCCATTGATAAGTGTACATTTATTCACATCGTAAAGTACACACTTTTACATATTGTGAAGTACGAATATTTTGTATAAAAAGCACTTATTTCCGTTTTGAATCAGAAACACTTTATACTGAGCAAAGTTCTGTATATAGTTTCCGTAAATATTAACTGTTATACACAGTTTACACAAAACACAGTTATACACTCTTTTGGCAAGCACACTTATACACAGTTTACTTTCAACACAGTTATGCACAGTTTTCATATAGCTCAGTTATATATAGTTTATACAGGACAGTTATGTACAGTTTACATCGGCCACAGTTGTACACTGTTTTCACACAACAAAGTTATATATTGTTTTCACACAACACAGTTATATATTGTTTTCACACAACACAGTTATATATTGTTTTCACACAACACAGTTATATATTGTTTTCACACAACACAGTCATATACTGTTTTCACACAACACAGTTATACACATTTCACAACTACTTACAAACATTTTTCAATATATAATTATTCTCCTAACTCATATAAGCATTGATTTGTTGAGGTGGAGTGCGATTGTAATGACACATTTGAAGATATCATAGATTCTCAGTGCGTGTGTGTACATGTTATAGCTTAGGGTAATTTTATATAGAAATACTTCACAATTCTTGTCTAGCGTCTCACAATGTACCCACATCTTCCCAAAAGACAACTTCAAGAAGATAAAACTTCCATGACTTACTCAGAACGACGAGCGTCAACCAGAGAGTGATCTACTGCGTCTTGTTGGCTGTGGATCCCGGAGAGCAATGAGCTGACGGGGAGGGTGCAGGAGGTGTTATGCTCCCGGTCTGTTGGCCACGCCTTCCCTGTCGTCAACCTTATTAAGCCTGGGTGTTGGCCACGCCTTCCCTGTCGTCAACCTTATTAAGCCTGGGTGTTGGCCACGCCTTCCCTGTCGTCAACCTTATTAAGCCTGGGTGTTGGCCACGCCTTCCCTGTCGTCAACCTTATTAAGCCTGGGTGCTGGCCACGCCTTCCCTGTCGTCAACCTTATTAAGCCTCGGTTCTGGCCACGCCTTCCCTGTTATAGACCGAAGACAGGATGTTAGCCACTTCCTCCCTGTTATGGTCCGAGGCTTGGTTGTTGGCCTCTCCCTCCTTGTTAAGGACCGGGGCCCGGGTGTTGGACACTAACCCCACCCTTCCTGTATTAGACCGAGGCCGGGTGTTAGCCACTCCCTCTCTTTCATGGACCGAGGCCCGGGTGTTGGACATTCCCTCCATGTCAAGGACCGAGGCTCGGGTGTTGGACATTCCCTCCATGTCAAGGACCGAGGCCCGGGTGTTGGACATTCCCTCCATGTCAAGGACCGAGGCCCGGGTGTTGGACATTCCCTCCATATCAAGGACCGAGGCCCGGGTGTTGGACATTCCCTCCATGTCAAGGACCGAGGCCCGGGTGTTGGACATTCCCTCCATGTCAAGGACCGAGGCCCGGATATTGGCTACTCTCTCCGTCTCACGGAGACAGGGAGAGTGGCCAGGGATTTTGGCCACTCACTCTTTATCATGGACCTAGGCCCTGGTGTTGGCCACTCCCTCCCTATTTTCGTGCGAGGCCCGCGAAATGGTCACTCCCTCCCTGTCATGGACTCCGTGAGTGGCCCGTGTGTTGGCCACTCACTCCCTATCATGGACCGAGTCCTGGGTTTTGCCCCTCACTCCCTGTCATGGACCAACCCCTTGATGTTGGCCGCTCCTTCCATGTCAAGGACCGAAACCTAGGTGTTGACCACTGCCTCACTGTCATGAACCAATGCCCGGGAGTTGGCCACTCCCTCCCTGTTATGGACCGAGGCTCGGGTGTTGGCCACATTCTCCCTCTCATGGACTGAGGCCCGGATGTTGGCCACTCCCTCCTTGTCTTCGGCTGAGGCCTAGGAGTTGGTTACTTCCTCTATGTCATGGACAGAGGCAAGGGTATTGGTCACTCCCTTCATGTCATGTTCCAAGGCCCGGATGTTGGCAACTCCCTCCTTGTCATGGACCGAGTGTTCGCCACTCCCTCTATATATTGGACCGAGGCCCCGGGAGTTGGCGACTCCTTTTCTGTAATGGACCGAGGTCCGGGTGTTGGCCTCTCCCTCCCTGTCATGGTCCGAGGCCTGATTGTTGACCTCTCTTTCCCTGTCATGGACCGAGGCCCGGGTGTTGGACATTATCTCCCTGTCATGGACCGAGGCCCAGGTTTTGGCCACTCCGTCCTTGCCTTGGTCCGATATTTGGGCTTTGGTTACACCTCCAGGAAGGACATCTTGGTATTGACTGTTATAAACCTTGTCTCCAGTTAGAAATATTTTGGAGACGGGTTATGTAACAATGTGGCTAAAAGACAGAAAGCTGCATAATAATACTGAAAGCGACCTTTGTTCTTGGAGGTAGCAACCAGCTGGCTGCTGGGACGTGTGTCGCTGATATCACTGTGGGAACCGACTCGTGAGATTTATATTTATTTAATTTATTTGAATTTATATAGAATTTATATATACGTTAATTTATATATTTCGATAGCAATTTGTATGACGTTTAGCGGACTGTATTTCTGCAATATTCTCACCAATCTATTCTTACACATTAAGAGGGGGGGGGGGAAGGGGAACTCTAACTCTGATATAATAATATATAATAAGGATGATTCGAAATACTCGAAGGACCACCCACTTTTGTGAAAAGAGGGAAAACATATAAATGAATTATAAAGCTGAAACTGAAATACCAGTGCCTATGAATGATAAGTTATTTGGTAATTATTTAAAGAACATAAATGTACTGTAATAATAATTAATTAAGAGTTAAAATCCTCAAACTCAACATTAGGGGGTATTACTAAAAATTGATATATATCTAGGAACTGGTGCTGGTTCGTCAACAGTTGATTTATTACAACATTAAAGATTATAGAATCAGAAATGAAATGTAGATTCTATGTGATTATAATATATTGAGATAATCAAGCCTATGAAATATATTGGCAAATCATAGGAAATTACGTGTGTAAAAAATGCTACACTCTAGGTAACAAATATTAAAAGTAAGTGAATTATCTTAGAATCTCATATGTATAATAAATGTAGAACACATATATTAGAGACAATATTAGCATTAATCAAAGGAAATCTACAAAATAACGAAATGAGGTCTTAGCTGTAAAAAGATTTCATTTAACCCATTTCACAGTTCGAATACGCGTAGACGTGATTGAATACCCCAAATAATGGATGAAACACCGACAGGGGATATTGGGTGTAGAGGAAGAATTTCTCAGCTTCTCCTCACCAACACGCTGCAGTCACAGAGATGTAATAATATTTGACTAGACTAGAGAATTATTCCACTTTTCATTGAAAATTTGAGCATAACGTGGAATGAAAGTAACATTGGGTTTGTGGTCGGTAAATGACATAACGGAGAACTACCTACAATAATAATTTTAGACTAACTGCACTCAAATCCAAAAATAATACTTAACGTAGGTTTGTTGAAACATTTACGTTCCCCGATATAACGCCTGATAGTCCCTGACGTTCATTGCTGTTAAAGGTCGATTATGGAACGTAAGCACTGTACGACCACGTGTTTGTAACTACTATGGCTGCCGCCTGCAGATGTGCGTGTGCTCATCGTGTCGTGTCGTAGAGAGACGCCTTCTTCATCCCCTGATGCTCGGACACGCATGCACAGAGACACCCATAGCGATCTCGAGCTTAAACTAACTTGATTTACTAGTAATTATTTAGGGAAATAAGGGAGTACAACTTATACTATTGTCACGAACAAATATAGTGAATAACTAGCAGTACCCGCCCATGTGTTGCTGAGCCACATCAACCTACCCTTCCCCCAGTTCTCTCCACCATTTCCCCCTCGGCCACCCAACCATTCCCCACTCCACTGTCCCCTCGTCCTGCATTATGCATTAATGCATTAAATTGCATTCACTGGAAAAGCAAAGAGTTAGGGGTGACATGATAGAGGTTTACAAGTGGATGAATGGACACATCAAAGGGGATATTAATAGGTTATTAAAAGTATCAACACAAGACAGAACACGAAACAATGGGAATAAATTGGTTAAATTTAGATTTAGGAAAGACTTGGGTAAATACTGGTTCAGTAACAGGGTTGTTGATTTGTGGAACCAATTACTGTGTAACGTGGTGGAGGTGGGTCCCTCGATTGTTTCAAGTGCGGGTTGACCATGTATGTGAGTGGGATTGGGTGGTTATAGATAGAAGCTGCCTCGTATGGGCCAATAGGCCTTCTGCAATTGACTTTGTTCTTATGTTCTTATGTCCTCCCCACCATTCCCCACTCCACCATCCCCTCTTCCTTCGCACCATGCCCCACTCCCCTGTCCCTTTGTCCTTCCCACCATTCTCCATTCCCCCCTCCACTTGTCCCCACCATCTCAAACTCCCCCGTCCCCTCATCATTCCCCACCATACCCCCTCCCTTTGCCCCTCGTCCTACCCCCACCATCTCGCACTTCCGTCCTCTCGTCATACCCACCATTCCCCACTCCCTCATCCGATGACTTCCCTAACGGTTTGATGAAAATTGGGAACATCAGGTGATCTGATGTTCCCATCACTGAAATATAAGAAAAACTGTTAGAAAATTAAATGAAAACATGAAAAAAATAAACTATACACACACAATGAATGGTATGGTAAACAACACAGCTCAATTCCAACACAATTCACACAAAATAATTAAATAAAATGAAATTAAAAAAAAAAAATGTTAAAATTCAATTTTAAACTTTTGGGAATTTGGAACGAAGGGATCAATGCATGGATGTTCGTGATAAGGCGAATCGGACACTTGGATTTGTTAATCGCATCGTTGGTGATGGGACACCTGGTGTGGTTCTCAAGCTGTGTCTTGCTCTAGTTAGGCCCCATTTACATTATGCAGTTCAGTTTTGGTCGCCATATTATAGAATGGATATAAATTCACTTGAACGTGTCCAGCGTAGGATGACTAAGTTAATTCCCCAAATTAGAAATCTTTCATATGAAGAAAGATTAACAAAGCTTAAGTTGCATTCACTGGAAAGGCGAAGAGTTAGGGGTGACATGATAGAGGTTTACAAGTTGGTGAATGGACATAACAAAGGGGATATTAATAGGGTATTATAAGTATCAACACAAGACAGAACACGGAACAATGGGTATAAATTGGATAAGTTTAGATTTAGGAAAGACTTGGGTAAATACTGGTTTAGTAACAGGGTTGTTGATTTGTGGAACCAATTACCGCGTAACGTGCTGGAGGTGGTGTCCCTCGATTGTTTCAAGCGCGGGTTGAACAAGTATATGAGTGGGATTGGGTGGTTATAAATAGGAGCTGCCTCGTATGGGCCAATAGGCCTTCTGCAGTTGCCTTTGTTCTTATGTTCTTAATTTATTAATGCAATCAGAAACAATGAAATGGAATTGTTACATATTTAGTATAGCATGTGTGTTCCTCTTACATGCAACAGATGGCGCTGTTTTTTAAGAAAAGTATAGTTTTACCTGTTACAGGTGTGGCATCTATATTTATACTTACAAAATCAACGGTATGGTAAACAACACAGCTCAATTCCAACACAATGTCACACAAAATAATTCACTAAAAAATATAATAAATCGAAATCTATGCAAATATAATTTATCAATGCAATCGGAAACATTGAAATGGAATTTGTGACATTTTTTTATAAAACCACGAGTGCCAGAGTCATGGAAGGTAGCTAATGTGGTACCAATTTTTAAGAAAGGAGATAGATCACTTGCGTCAAATTATCGGCCAATTAGCCTAACGTCTATTGTGGGAAAGTTACTTGAATCAATAATTGCAAATACAATTCGTCTCCATCTTGAAAAACATAAATTAATAAATGAGTCGCAACATGGTTTTACAAATGGCCGTTCATGTTTAACAAATTTGCTAACTTTTTATTCCAGCATAGTTGAGGCAGCTGATAGTGGTAAGGATTGTGATATTGTGTACCTTGACTTTAGCAAAGCTTTTGATACAGTGCCACATGAAAGACTAATTAAAAAAATAGAAGCTCATGGTATTGGGGGTGCTATATTAACTTGGATTAGGGCATGGCTATTCCAAAGGAAACAGAGAGTTAGTATAAATGGGGTTAAGTCAGAGTGGGATAATGTTGTTAGTGGAGTACCTCAGGGCTCTGTCCTGGGACCTCAGTTGTTTATAATATATATAAATGATTTAGATTCAGGTTTGAGTAGCAACATTTGCAAATTTGCCGATGATACGAAAATCGGTAGGAAAATTAATTCGGAGGAGGACTCACTATCACTTCAAGTTGATCTAGATAGGGTTTGAAATGGGTAAATGATTGGCAAATGCAGTTTAATGCTGATAAATGTAAAGTTCTGAGGCTAGGAAATGATGATAGAGTTACAAGATACGAGCTAGATGGTGTTGAGATTGCGAAGTCGGATTGCGAAAGGGATCTGGGAGTTATGATTAATAAGAATTTAAAACAAAAGGATCAATGCATGAATGTTCGTAATAAGGCGAATAGGACACTGGGATTTATTAATCGAAGCGTTAGTAACAAGACACCTGGTGTGGTTCTTAAGCTATATCTTGCTCTGGTTAGGCCCCATTTAGATTATGCAGTTCAGTTTTGGTCGCCGTATAATAGAATGGATATAAATTCACTTGAACGTGTCCAACGTAGGATGACTAAGTTAATTCCCCAAATTAGAAATCTTTCATATGAAGAAAGATTAACAATGCTTAAGTTACATTCATTGGAAAGGCGAAGAGTTAGGGGTGACATGATAGAGGTTTACAAGTGGGTGAATGGACATAACAAAGGGGATATTAATAGGGTATTAAAAGTATCAGCACAAGACAGAACACGAAACAATGGGTATAAATTGGATAAGTTTAGATTTAGGAAAGACTTGGGTAAATACTGGTTCAGTAACAGGGTTGTTGATTTGTGGAACCAATTACCGCGTAACGTGCTGGAGGTGGGGTCCCTCGATTGTTTCAAGCGCGGGTTGGACAAGTATATGAGTGGGATTGGGTGGTTATAAATAGGAGCTGCCTCGTATGGGCCAATAAGCCTTCTGCAGTTGCCTTTGTTCTTATGTTCTTATGTTATGTTCTTATTATAGCCTGCATGTTACTATTATGTGCAACAGATGGCGCTTTCTTCAAAAACGCATGTTTTTATCTATTACAGAGTTGGCATCTATATAGTAGGTATATAAAACCACGTGTCTATTTGAATGCAACATTGCGTCAAAATTTCAAAGCAATTGGTGAAGAACTTTCGGAGATTACAGCGTGTGTTGCTCTTGCGTCTAACAGATGGTGCTTTTTTTTAAGAAAAACTTTTTTTTTCCTGTCACAGGTGAGGCATGTATATAGTAGACATAAAAAAAAAGTGCCTATTCAAATGCAACATTGTGTCAAAATTTCAAAGCAATCGGTAAAGAGGTTTCGAAGATTTTCCTCACAGGAAAAACACAGTTTTTCAGAAAAGCATGTTTTTTTTCGCCACAGACGTGACATCTATATAGTATGTATATAAAAATCTGGCCAGATGCGAATGGAACGTTGTGTGAAAATTTCATAGCAATCAATGTAGAACTTTCGGGGATTAGCGATTTTGAACAATCGAATATTTCCATTTTTATTTATATTGATAATACCTCTTTTTGCAAAGCAATAGATTTAATTAATATTGCAAATGAAACGAGAAGGGTTTATGTGTATTTTATTTACGTCACAGTAATTTTTATTGGTATAATTAATTTGGTTAAATTGTCGAGTCCAGTATGCATAGGTACGGGAAATGATTATTTCTTTCATAATGAGCAATATTTTTTTAGAAAGAAAGGACAATTAACAGAACTCAATAAATCTCCAACAACGTAGAAGATTTCATATTTCAGCCTTATATCTGACGCACGGCGTCATGATGGCTGGGAAGATTCTGGCAAATGTATGCCTTACTATAGAAACACCAACAATATTAATTCTACATGTTAGTGTTGTTAGTACATGTTAGTATTAGGAGTTAAGGGAGAATAAACTGTTGGTTATTTCCAACATAACTCAGGGGTGGTGGGGAGATAATTAGGGTCACAGTTCAATGCTGAGTACTGATGTACCTTTCCCTACTCTGAAATTATATTATAAGGTTAGTAAGTTAGTACGTTAGTACTCACATACCGGATATCACGACTCTGTTAGTAACAGATAAGACTCTAAGTCTTCTTAGGGAACTTATATTAAATGATGCGACATTCAAAATCATCAAAAGTTAAGAAATTCTAAAGTCTACAGTGTACTCAGTGACTTGTGTCGCTATGGCATGTAATGGTTATGTTACTAAGTCACAAAAGTCTTGCAAACTCAGATATATTTTTAATAGATGTGGTAATGGTGAAGTCTGTAGCCTCCACAAATTAAAATTCATGTAATATGGTTAAGTCATTCAAAGTTAAGGAGACTTCGAATCCACAGTGAGGTGAACGTCCAGGGTCACTGTGACTTGTAACTGACGAGTTATTGGACATCACAACACGGTTTCATCATGACTACCTTAAATCGAATGATGAATCATTTGCTCTTAGTCCGAGCTAAAATATTATTGTGGTTTCCGTTTGCATTGTTGAGCAGCGGCTTTAAGTGGTCGTGTGCTCGGTGAAACAGAATCGTTGTCCTCGGAAACTGGTGGCAAAGTTGGCTCTGTAGAACACTCATGTTCAGCTAATTCGAGAGGTACCAACTTCTCCAATGTTTTTAGGGTAGTAGTGCCTCCACACAAAACCATTACAACTCTCAGGACGCCTTGGTGATCTGGGTAGACAGAGACAATCTTGCCTATTGGCCACTCTGACCAGGGGCCATCACCGTCGATTAACACTAGGTCTCCTAGTTTCAGTTCAACTTTATTTTAGGGGCTTGAAGCCCCATAATGGTATTCCCTTAGAGTGCTGAGGTACTCTCGAGTCCACACCTCATCCACTTCTCGATTACCCTTGAAAGATGTTGATAGGTTTCCACTAAGTCACGCCTAACAAATTCACAAAGACCTGAAAGTTGTAGCATTAAATATTATGATAGATATCGTGAGGAGACATTCACATATGGGACTAATAGAACAAGAAACCGGCAATGTGATGTTATAGTGGCCAGAATACGCCTTGGATATAGACGTATCTGGCAGCTTTCTCAAAACCCAAATGTCGAGTACACAATGTGTCAACTTTGTGAAAGAGAAAACATGCACTCTCTTGAACATTATATTGTAGAATGTCCCATACTGACTGACATTCGCCCTCCTGGGCTAAGGTATGCTGAACTCTGTAATTACTATATGAGTACTGGAACACTTGATGATATATTGGACTTGTATCCAAGAGTGACCTTGTAATATATCAATTATACAATGTATATATATGATGTAACTATAAAACTTGAGCTTGTAAAAGCACCTTCATCACCTTCAGTGATTAAGTGCTTAACTGCACACTAGTTTCTTTATCAGCTATCTCACCGTGTCAGAGTAAATGAGACAAATGTATGTGAATGTATGTGTGTGTATAAATGTATGTATATGTGTGTGTATATATGTATGTATATGTGTGTGTGTATGTATATGTATGGGTACAAAGTATATATAGAAGCTGATCAGAATTACATTTCACCTTTGTGAATGTACATTAATGACACTATGTAAAAGACACATCAAACACTGTATGTAGGGCATACGTAAATCTGTGTATCTATGTATTTACGTATGTTGGTTAGCTTAGCATTTTAAAAGCACCAAATCACCTTCTGTGGTTGAGTGTTCAATAAACCCTTGATCTATATGTTTAACACTTCTCTAACCCTGTCCATGGAGGACAGAAGAAAATGTATATATGCTGGTTAGCATTGTAAATGTGTGTTCACGTCTGTGGTAGAAAAAAAAAAAACTCCTAGTTACATGTGAAGGGTCGGCTGGATCCTCGTCTGCTAGAGATATTAGAGGGCTTAGTAGACCTCCTTGAATTAATTGTGAGGGACACTTGGGTTCTCTCTGAGAGAAGTCATCCGAAAGGTAAGTTACTGAGCGGTTGTTGACCCGTGCTTGAATTTCTACGAAGGATGTTTGTAATTCAGGAAAACTAATTTTCTGTCGATATAAGGTCTTACTTAGGCATTTCTTGACAGATCCCACCATTCGTTCGTAGAAACCCCCTTTGCCAAGGTGCTCGGGGGGTATAAATTTCCAGTGGCACTGTCTTTGTTTTAAAACAGATTGTTCCTCTGGGTGATTCAACACCTCTCGTAAGCAGGCTTCTCCTGCCACAAAATTTGATCCATTGTCGAAAATCATTAATTTGGGGAAGGACCTGCGTGCAGCAAATCGACGAAAGGCTTGGATAAAGGCTACTGCACTCATGTCAGAAGTCAATTCTAAGTGCATGCCTCGTGTGGTTGCACATGTGAAGAGGCAAATATAGTCCTTTACTGGTACTTTATTTGGAGTGCCAGTAAGAATGAAAGCTCCTGTGTAATCGACACCTGTGGGAGTCATAAATACTCATACTCCGCCCAAGTAAAACAGAAACGAGCAACACTTAGTGGGACAGCCAGAGGCTTAGGGCCCACGCAGGAATATCCCTGCAAAAAATAGGACACCAGTGGTCTCAAAACGACAAAGGTGGACTACTCTCTCCTTAGGGAGTGGTGGAGGTCCTGGGTAAGGACACACTCGAGCGTCATACCTCCTGCAGGTTACACAAGATTTCATAAATGATTTGACAGTTTGGCGACCTTGGGGAAGCCAAAATTTCTGCCTAAGATCGGTGAGTGTCAAATACTCCACCATATAAAGTACCATACTGATGGTGATGTAAAACTGTAAGTTTTGTGATAATGTTGTGACGTGGTAAAAGTATTGGATTCTTGGTATCCAAGTTAATCTGTGCATGAAGCAGACGTCGTTCACACCTTATTTATCACCTTGTGGTGATCAATATCACACCAAATGCCCAGAAACTTGGTTATTTTATCTGGAAGATTCTCATATTCACTTCCATAAGTCTCTTGATGAGCTCGTTTCATCCAATAGGTAATTGGACTAGGCAATCGATGCTTGATTCCCATCTTATTAAGAAAATCAAATAAATGGGCAGTTACTCTCAGTAACTTACTCAAGTTAGAATAATTGTGAGGATTGATAGCTAGGGTCTGATGAGGTTCTGGATCCACCATGAGTGTAGTAATATTGGTCACTATGACTTGTGGCCTGTTCAGGCCACTGACCACTAATCAACCATCAAGGTCCATTAAACCACATCTGAGTCTTGATCAGCTGTTTTAATGTTAAACCTCTTGATAAGTAATCGGTTGTATTTTCCTTAGTAGGGACGTGTCTCAATTAATTATCCAGCAGATAATTCATGTATTTTCCTTAGGCGGTTACTGACGTAGGGAGTTTTGTTGTTGTTATTTCTTACCCATTATAAGACTGCCTCATTGTCTGACCACACTACGATCTCACCAAAGTGAATATTATTGAGTGTCTTGGTCAGGCAATGAGCCAACCTTTTTCCCACTAGCAATGCAGTCAACTCCATTTGGAGTAAGGATCTTCTTTTGATTGAAGCAACTCTTGCTTTTGATGTGAGTAAAAATGACTGTTATTAACTAAGTAGGCTACTGCGCCATATGCTTTGCCAGAGGCATCGCAGAACAGATGTAAATCAGTGGGTAAATTTTGTCCTAAGGTGTTGCGAGGAAATTTCAGAACACTTAAATAATTAAAATTCGTTGTGAGCGTCTGCCATTTGTCTTGCAGCTCAATTGGCAACAGATCATCCCATCCCATATTTTTTCTGCCAGCACTCCTGCATGAGGAGTTTGCCCCTTATTAAAATAGGACTAAGCAAGCCTAAAGGTTGTATTATATGGCCTATGAGAGAAATTTTCTCATGGTTAGGGGAGATTTATTTGTTGATACTGACTTGACATTCATCTTGTCGGCAATTGTGTTCCATTCCATACCGAGAACTTTTAATTGATTGGGTACCTGATAGTCTTTAAACTCTTTCTCAATTATCTGGTTTAATTGTTTATTATTAGAGGCCCATGATTGTAGAGGCATATTGGCTCCTAGTAACTCACGGTTAGCCTCATGGTAAATTTCTACCAATTTAGTTTCATTATTAGTGGTTCCCTGGAAGTTGTCCACGTACAGGTTGTTAATGATTTCAGCTTTATAGGGACTATTTGACTTCTTCAAATGTGTATCCAACGTAGCTTGAAGGAAAAACAGTGAAGAGGTTGCCCCAAATAGCACAGAAGCAAACCAGTAGGTGATGACGTCACTGTGAGGATCCTGTGGATCCTTGACCCAGAGAGATTCCGTATACTTACGATCCTCTACTTGTAGGTCAACTCTTAAGAAGGCTTTACTGATATCTGCAGTATAAACGTAAATTCCAGAGCGGAATTGTAGTATACATCTTGTAGCCTTTGTGTTAGGCTAGGTCCAGTTTGTAGACACTCATTCAATGACACTCTGTTTGCCTTTATTTTGGCACTACAATTAAAGACTATATATATTGGTATCGTCACTGACTCTTTCATTACAGCGTGATGTGGTAATTAGTGACCTGTTTTATGTTCATCATTATCAACAACTTCAATAAATTTACTATGGAGTTGCTGTTGTATCAATTCGCGATACAAATTTAATCTATCAGTTTGTTTCTGTAACCTTATCAATTGAGACTTTAATTGAGAAGCTGCAATGAAATAATTACCAGGAAGTTGTGGGTTATTCAACTTCCATAGCAGTCTCACCCAGTACTGTTTGGCTTTATATACAACCGTATCCAGGTATTGCTGGTACGTCCATGTATCATCTGGACTAGGCTCCTCAGGGACAATACCTAATGTGTCTAAATCCCATAATTTAAACACAGGTGTATTAAACTCATTATCTTCAGATATGTCTCTGATCTGTAGGGTTGACTGCTCCGAGCCTAGTCACACCACTATAGAATGATTTGGTTGTTTGGCAATTGATGCAGATTTTTGCTGGAAAAGCATCGGTCCGGTTAGCAACTTGCCTCCAGCAGATGACAAAAAATTCATACCAAGTGGTCGGGTGCATCCTGTGATAAATCTGTAATAATAGTCGGCTCCAATAATGATCCCAACATCACTGAGACAGTCTGAATTTATTTTGTAGTCAGCTAGCCTCATGCCGTTGCGTTTGAGATGTTTAACAGTGTGAGCAAGACCTGTGACCTGCAGGTCTGAAAATGTCCACAACTACTGCATGTATTGGGTTTGTGGAACTTCGCAGTCGTACCAGTAACTTGACTATTTGGTGTTCACGGGGTCCACTATTAGCCAAGAAACCAGAGATGTTTAGTTTCACACGGTTGGCAGTTTTTAATTTCAGCTGTTCAACTAAGTGTTTGGTGATAAAGGTGTTCTGTGAACCTTGGTCGAAAAGACCTCTAGAATTACCTCTAGATTTCTTGTTAATTAACTTAAGTTGAGCCGTGGGCAGAGTAGTATTGCTGCCTGACTCAGTTGCAAGTACATTAATTTCCTGGTGTACTTTGCAGTATTGAACTGTCGTAGAATTCATAGAATCCTCACGAGGTGTTGTAAATTGTGATTGTGCCTTTATGCATAATGATGTGCACCTTTGTTGCACTTAAGGCACAAACGTTAGGTGACAACATATTTATTAGGTTCGTGAGAACCCAGGCACTTGATGTATCTGTGCAATTTTTGCAGGCGTTTAATCCTAGAATTACTGTTAGGATAAACATTACATTTACAAGTGACATATTCTTGATCACTGAACAAACACTTTCTCTCCCTCATGGGATTTATCTTCTTATTAGATGCATCAACTACAGTCTCAGAGGGAGATACAGAATAAATACCTATATTTCAACTCCTCTTTCCAATGGATGGAGTAAGCTTAGGTTTAAATTTACTGGACTTATTTAAATTGATTTTGTTTTAACTGAAGTCTCTGTATTAGGCTGCATGGACTCTGGTTTAATTTTATCATGAGTCTTTAGCCTATTGACCGGGATTCTTAAACCCTCAAATAATTGATCGAGAGTGAGAAAGTCGGTTTTGTAGTAAGAGCAGTTTTCTGCTCAAACACTACGAGGAAGTTTCCTCTGTAAAAGCAACTTAATAGACCATTCGGAAGCTGGTACATCAACTTTAGTACCTAAAGCTTTCACTAGAGACTCTACCTCCAACCTAAAAGTCTGAAGAGAGTCTATTTGGTTACTTGGTGCATTCATGTCTAGCAATTGATAATACAGATTAGCTATATTTAACTTTGCATTGCAGTAATTCAATTTCAACAGTTTGATAGCTTCTGCATAATTACTCTCTGTGAGAGCTAAGTTGTTTAATACCTTCTTAGCTTCTCCTTTGAGAAGGCTGTTTAGGTAAGAAAATTTGGATACCTTATCAATAGAAGGTTTGGAGTGAATATGAACCTCAAATGAAGCCCAAAATGTATCCCAGTTTTCTTCATCCAGTCTAGCAAATGTAGGCAAGTCTAGAGTAGGTAAACGAGCCTCTGGTTGTAATACACTGGATTGAGATACATTGGCATTTGGATTCAGTTTATATTTATCTACTATATCATGTATCCAACAACTTGAGTTGGACGGTAGAGTGACTGTCTCGCTTCTTGCAGGTTGGCGTTCAATCCCCGAAAGTCCAAGTGGTTGGGCACTATTCCTTCTCCCCATCCCATCCCAAATCCATATCCTGAACCCTTCCCAGTGCTACATAGTCGTAATGACTTGGTGCCTTTCCTCTATAAAAAAAATACTATATCATATAGAACATTAAACTTGTCTTGGGTTTCATCTTCATGTTGAGATGTTTCAGCTATAGCTTGGTCTATGTACTCAGGATCACTGTCTGCATCATTTAGTACAGCGATATAAGACTCGATTGTAGACCTGACTTGATCAAACTTGAGATCAGCTACTCTCAGAGACACTTTCAATTTGTTGTAATAAATAGGAGTTGCTTTGGATAATGTTTCAGACATTGAGCAAACTGGTTAGATGGCCTTTAAAGCCGATGAAAGTTCTCTTTAACTTCTCAGGAGTAGCTATGGAGGCTTGATGTTCAAGTTTCACAGGACTTGAATAAGTATTACTGAAGAAGCTTGGCAAATTTGCTTGCTTGCAAGAAGCAAATTTGCAAGCATTATTTGCAAATAACTTGAGGGTAGCCTAAATTATTCTGACTAAGCTACGCACTACCTCTTTGGAGGTTAAATTTACCTACCTAACAATAATAACTAGGATTTGAGTGGTACTTGAATGTCATTATTGGAATTTCGTCTGGCTAGCCCTTCATTATCACAATTCGATGGGATAGTGAACATTCAGTAGCACTCAAAATGTGTTAAATTATAATATAGTTAATTACTTATTAAATGGTTATGTATCCCACCCTATTCTAGGGTCAGCACAACAGTAAATAATATAATAGGATACATTCCACCCTGATTAGGGTCAGCACAATAGTAAATATTATAAATCTACACTACTGTCTAGTTCAGAACTAGATGAAATAATTTCTACTTAGGAAACTACTAAATTATTTAGTCTGCATTTGTGCAAAACTTAACACAACCACAGTCTAAATTCGTACTTAATAAAGGTTGGCATAAAATAATTGATGGTGCAGTAATGTGAATATAATTGTGCTGTGTTTTTGGAATTTTATATTTTTGGTAATAAATATATATGTGCATTTAAACACACAAGTGAAAGATTAAATATATACAGATAAATTTAGCTTGTCAGCCACAACCTTCTGTGATGGTTGATAGTGTTAACTAATTTGTCAACTGCATGTGACCTAAACTCACCTGACAGGTGCACACCATCTGATGCCTGGTTTTGCCTATATGGTCTGGCTGTAAATTGTATGTAAGTGGCATCCAATCATACTCTTTTCCTGAGCCGAAAGTTAATGTATTTAGAAGCACGTTGGTAGTATTCTGGACTTACTCCCCAACGATTATCATTACTTAGTTGGCGAGGTTCCCTCAATGTGAACACTACTGAACTGCTGACAAGTTTAAATGGGGAAATTATTGTTTTAAGATGATTAATTACTTCAGCTGGGTGCCGAGTAGGATGGATGTCATTCCCAACTAAGTAAATTATAGTTAGATGGTGAGGCCTGTAACGGTTCTATTGTTACGTTAAGTATGGTGACAATAAACACAAACACTAAGATAATATATATATTTGGTCAAATATACAGAAGTACGCAGATGATACTTTGACGAGCAATGCTTATATTCTTGGGCAACACCTCACCATTCTCCAAAGATTGACAGGAATAGTATGTAGAAGTTGGGAAAGGTTTGAGTTCCATAATTAGTACCAAGAAGACCTTTGCTTCTCTCATTAGGCTAATGTGTTTGGAGCGAGTATATTATTGGGATAATCTACTCGCTACACAACTCCCCCTCCCAGGGGATGAAAA
Source organism: Procambarus clarkii (assembly GCF_040958095.1). Taxonomy (NCBI): domain Eukaryota; kingdom Metazoa; phylum Arthropoda; class Malacostraca; order Decapoda; family Cambaridae; genus Procambarus; species Procambarus clarkii. The sequence continues at coordinate 34,038,820 of NC_091174.1, read as the reverse complement.
GAAAAACACTTGATCAAGGAACCTAGCTTGTCGGTGAATTGTACGCCCTACTCGCGTTGTATAACCCTCAAAGTTAACTTCCTCCACTTCGCCAGTTAGATGACCAGTAATCTACCTCTTCGCCAGTTAGATGACCCCAGTCATCTAACTGGGGTCGTAGGGTGAGAGGCCGCACAGGATCACCTGTTGTCGTAGGATCAGGTGGTGGTGCAGCTGGTAACTGGGGTTGTAGGATGGGAGGTTGTACAAGGTCATCCGTTGTCGTGTTTGGCAGTGCTGCTGATAACTGTGGTCGAAAAGTGAACGGCGTAGTCGGCGGATGTGTCTCTGGAGGGATGTCTGGGGCAGCGTCACAGTGTGCTGGTTTAAGGCGATCGATGGAGATATTTACCTGCTGTCCTCGGCGTTCAATGGTGAAGAACTTCAGTGTTCGAGAAACCTCTTTAAATGGTCCTTCGTAAGGTGACTGTAGAGGGCGTCGAACAGCGTCGACTCTTACAAACACATGTTCAGTTGTGTGGAGCTCATGAGGCACATATGTAGCACGAGTTGTCGGTTGGTGTGGTGGTGTAGGCCGAATGTTTGTCATGGCCGCCCGTAATTTCTGGACAAAAGTGGGGTCTGGGGGTGTGATAAGTGGCGTCGGGATTAAGAATTCGCCCGGAAGCCGCAGGCTAGATCCGTATACTAAGTCTGCTACTGAGAATCCACTGCCCTCCTTCGTGGCCGAACGAATGCCAAGCCAGACTAATGGAAGGTTGTCGATCCAATCATCAGTGCATGCTTGAGCTCTTAGAGCAGCTTTTAGTTGTCTATGAATGCGTTCTACCATTCCGGTCGACTCGAGGTGGTATGCTGTGGTTTGGTTGTGTGTGGTGCCGAGGAATTCCATAAGTTCCTTCTATAGATATGATTCGAACTGTCGTCCTTGGTCGGTGATGATGACAGACGGGCTGCCAAAACGGGCGACCCATCCAGAGAGGAAAGCCTGGACCACTGACTCAGCTGAGATGTTGATTAATGGGATTGCTTCCGGTCATCTGGAGAATCAATCGATGCAGGTGAGTAGATAAGAATATCCTCTTGCCGACGGTAACGGTCCAACGATGTCTACATGCACCACCTTGAAACGATCAGATGGTATCGGGAACTGTTGAAGCGGGCTCTTTGTGTGTCTATGTGTTTTCGCTCGCTGGCACTGGAGACATGAGCGAGTCCATCGTCGAACATCAGCATTGATTCCACGCAATACGACACGCTCCGTTAGTAGTTTCTGGGAAGCACATACTCCTGGATGTGCTAGGGAGTGAAATACTGAGAACGTTTTCCAGCGAAACTGGGCTGGAATGTAGGGCCTAAGTGCTCCCGTCCGTGAGGTGTCACAGATTATAATACCGCCACCTTCCATGGGAATCTCGATGAACCGGAGAGCTGTGTCAGATGTTCGTAATTGCTGCAGATCAGGGTCTTCCCGTTGTACTTTGGTGATTACACAATACTCCAACTGAGGTGGTATTTTCACGACGTGGTTTATGGTGGGTCGAGACAGTGTATCGGCTATGATATTGTTAGTTCATTTGACATGGCGGATATCCGAGGTAAATTGGGAGATAAATCTCAGGTGGTTGGCTACTCGAGGAGAGTGAGCATCACTCTTGGCAGCCAGTGCATACGTGAAGAGGTTTGTGGTCTGTGAGGATGTGGAAATTCCGTCCTTAGCTCCCTATCAAAATTGCTGTACTTCTCTTCAGCGGGTGACAGGCACGCTGAAAAGAATGCAATTGGGCGCCATTCTCCTTCAATGAGCTGTTGTAGTACAGCACCAATAGCTGTGTTTGAAGCGTCGGTAGAGAGATTGGTGGGAGCGTCAGGCACTGGGTGTGCGAGTAAGGTGAATTCCGCCAGCTTGTGTTTTATGTCGGTGAATGCTGTCTCTGCCTGGGGAGTCCACTCCAGCGGAAGACGGGATGTGTGTTTCCGACCACGAAAGAGGTCGTACAAGTGTCGCAAGATGTCCAAACAATGTGGGAAGAATTGATGATAAAAAGTCACCACATCAAGAAATTCTTGCAACTTCTTTGGAGTGGATGAACGCGGGAATTCCTTCATTGCCTCGATTATTTTCTCTAGTGGTTGGACCCCAGTTGCTTACACAATGTCCCAAGAAATCTAGCTCTGTAACATGGAAAATACACTTCTCGGAATTGAGCTGCAAACCGAAGTTGCGCAGACGGGTGAAAAGGTGTCGGAGGTGTAGCAGATGTTCTGTCGGTGATGTACTGGCCACCAGCAGATCGTCAATGTAGGCATTGCAAAAAGGAAGGTCCTTAATTACTTGGTCAATGAAGCGTTGGAATGTATGGGCTGCATTCCGTAGACCAAAAGGCTTCCGGACGAATTCAAACAGTCCAAAAGGTGTTGTGATCGCTGTTTTCGGAATGTCTGCTGGTTATCTTTGTTATCTTGAGATGATTTCAGGGCTTTTTTTTTAGTGTCCCGCGGCCCGGTCCTCGAACAGGCCTCCACCCCCAGGAAGCAGCCTGTGACAGCTGACTAACACCCAGGTACCTATTTTACTGCTAGGTAACAGGGGCATAGGGTGAAAGAAACTCTGCCCATTTTTTCTCGCCGGTGCCTGGGATCGAACCCAGGACCACAGGATCACAAGTCCAGCGTGCTGTTCGCTCGGCCTACCGGCTCCCGGTTCCACAGGGATCTGGTGAAATGCATGCACAAGGTCAATTTTCGAAAAAACGGTTGCGTTGCTCAATCCCAGTGAGAAATCTTGGATGTGTGGTATTGGGTAGCGATCCGGCAGAGTACAAACATTGAGAGTCCTGTAGTCCCCGCAAGGACGCCATTCCCCTAGAGCTGTTTTTGGGACCATATGGAGAGGTGAAGCACATGGACTGTTCGAAGGAGGATTATTCCTGCCTCCTGTAGCTTGTTGAATTCAGTACGTGCTACCGCCAATCGTTCCGGTGCCAGACGACGTGATCTGGTGAAGCTAGGTTCTCCTGTTGCAGTAATGTGATGGGTAATCGTATGTTGCACTTCAGGTCGAGGGCTGGCGGGTTGGGTTACATCTTTGAATTCATCAAGGAGTGCTTGAAATTCCATAGAAGCGACTGGGGTGACGCTGTTACCCTGTACTAGGAGAGGCTCAAAGTACTGCACCTGCGGGATCCACAATAAGTCGATGGTGTTGCAGGAAAACCCATCCAAGAATGGGTTGTTCCACATCCGCTATGAGCAAAGTCCACGTAAAGTGACCCAGAGAGGCGAAATCGAGAACCAGGGCGCAGGTCCCATATGTACGGACAGACGTACCATTGGCGGCACATAAGTCCAAACCAGGAGTATGGGTTGGTTTGACCAGTGGGGGAGGCAAAACACTAGCTGCTGCACCTGTGTCAACGAAGAAACAGCTTTTGGTTATGATGTCAGATATGTAGAACAGTGTAGTGTTTGAAATGGCGGGGTTACTGGCCGTTAACAGTCCCCGCGGAAGTTGTTTCCCGACCAGGAACAAGGAGCCCTACAGATGCGGGCATGGGGTCCGAACCTCTGGTGGTAAGAACAAAGCTCTTCCCGATGTTCTCGCTGTCGCCTAAAGACTGATACTGGATTCGCGTGGTACGTCCTCCTTGGGCAGAAGAAACGCCGGTTCTGGAGGTGGTCGAGTTGTTGGGTGTCTGTAGTCTGCTGTGTAACACTTGGGTGGGACAGCATAGCGTTATCAGACGTCGTATGAAGCCGGTCTGCCAGTGTACCCAGCTGGGCTAATGGGGTGTCGTCAGCCATACTGAATAGGACCGGTTGAATGTGTTTTGGACAGAGTTGTATCCAGAGTGATCTCACAATCTCGCTGGGGGCTGGACCAGTTGCAGTATGCATTACATACTGAATATGCCGCAGAAGCTGGGCTGGTGTTTTGTCTGCTAATCTTTTGTCAGTGAGGAGTTGGTCTCTTTATTGAATTCGGCGTTTCATCGCTGCCTTTAGAAGAGCGGCCTTCAATGCGGTGTACGTCCTGGTGTCTGGTGATGGGGCGGTGATGACAGTGGAGGCAGTGTGCATAGCCTCCGAGGGAAGTGTTGGCAGGGTACAGGCATATCGGGCTTTCTAAGTCGTAATTTCGGGAAGGTCGAAAATAGCCTCCATCTGCATGAACCAAAATTCTGGATCATCTGCGTTGTATGCTGGAAACCTGGTAGATAAATCCATGACGAAGATCTAGTTTGCGACTTAGAGTTCTTTTCACTCACTGGGTCACCAATGTAACGATTTTATTGCTACATAAAGTATGGTGACAATAAACACAAACACTAAGATAATATATATATTTGGTCGAATATACAGAAGTACACAGGTGATACTTCGGCGAGCAATGGTGTGAGTTGAGCTCACTGAGAGTCGGTACAGTATCTCGCAAGTGTCTGTTCAGGACCACACTTGAAAGTAGACTAGTTATTATTTATCACTCTGCTGCTTATATGCTCGGGCAACACCGAGCATGCATATATATATATATATACATATATATATATATATATATATATATATATATATATATATATATATATATATATATATATATATATATATATATATATATATATATATATATATATATGCAGAATAACCACATATGAAAAATAGAAAATGCTTAACGCGTTTTCGGCTAATTCGCCTTCATCAGAGCAAAGTAGAATCACTAAGTAGAATTCACTAAGATCAGTAAGTAGAAATCACAAAGTAGAATTATTCTACTTTGCTCTGATGAAGGCGAATTAGCCGAAAACGCGTTGAGCATTTTCTATTTTTCATATGTGGTTATTCTGCATATATATATATATATATATATATATATATATATATATATATATATATATATATATATGTATATATATATATATATATATATATATATATATATATATATATATATATATATATATATATGTATATATATATATATATATATATATATGTATATATATATATATATATATATGTATATATATATATATATATATATATATATATATATATATATATATATATATATATATATATATATATATATATATATATATATATATATATATATATATATATATATATATAAATATATATATATATATATATATATATATATATTGTGACGATAATCTCCTTCAAGAGAGATTGAGCCTGCTCTTCCCTCCTAATTTCGTCGCTATACATCCCTATACAACTAATATGGAAGAAATATCCAACAAGTACAACTCCAAGGTTTGCCAGAGAGCAAACGTATTCAGCACCAGGAACACCTGCTCCGCCTCCGCCACTCGAACCACCAAACTACCTGTCCGTCGCCTGCTCATCGCTGATTGGCTGGTGGTCAGTCGCACCTGCTCCTCCACCGCCACACTACCTGATATCTGGGGCCACCACGACCTGCAGACCTCAGAATATCCAGTGCTTTCAACAAGTTAACACGTCTCGTTGGTAGACTAAGCTCTGGCTTACGTGTACTAAGAGAGGTGGCAGCTTAAAGCCAATATTCCTGCACCCATATTTTGCATTGTATATTGTTCACTTGTTATTACTCACTTGTCTTAACGTAACTTTTCATTTTGCCATTTGATTATTCTTATTATTTTAATTGATTGATTTTATATACGAATTTGTATGTCCATTTTATTCATGTTTTGCTTATATATATATATATATATATATATATATATATATATATATATATATATATATATATATATATATATATATATATATATATATATATATATGTCGTACCTAGTAGCCAGAACGCACTTCTCAGCCTACTATGCAAGGCCCGATTTGCCTATTAAGCCAAGTTTTCCTGAATCAATATATTTTCTATAATTTTTTTCTTATGAAATGATAAAGCTACCCATTTCAATATGAATGAGGTCAATTTTTTTTTATTGGAGTTAAAATTAACGTAGATATATGACCGAACCTAACCAACCCTACCTAACCTAACCTAACCTATCTTTATAGGTTAGATTTGGTTAGGTAGCTGAAAAAGTTAGGTTAGGTTTGGTTAGGTAGGTTAGGTAGCCGAAAAAACATTAATTCATGAAAACTTGGCTTATTAGGCAAATCGGGCCTTGCATAGTAGGCTGAGAAGTGCGTTCTGGCTACTAGGTACGACATATATATATATATATATATATATATATATATATATATATATATATATATATATATATATATATATATATATATATATATTATTAAATATGACCGAAAAAGTAAGATTAATAATTCTAACACAAATTTTCTCTATCTTTTGTACATTATGCTTCACTGTTGGAGGTAAATCAAAAATCACTTCTCCAAAATTCATTTTTATTTCTAGTCTGACGCGACACGGGCGCGTTTCGTAAAAAATATATATATATATATGTATATATGCGAACAAGCCTGAATGGTCCCCAGGACAATATGCAACTGAAAACTCACACCCCAGAAGTGACTCGAACCCATACTCCCAGAAGCAATGCAACTGGTATGTACAAGACGCCTTAATCCACTTGACCATCACGACCGGACAAAATGAGGTGATAGCCGAGGCTATTTGAACCACCCCACCGCCGGCACTCGGATAGTAATCTAGGCATAGCATTTTACCAAATCACCTCATTCTTTGGGGAACACGTGAGGAACACAAATGCGAACAAGCCTGAATGGTCCCCAGGACAATATGTAACTGAAAACTCACACCCCAGAAGTGACTCGAACCCATACTCCCAGAAGCAACGCAACTGGTATGTACAAGACGCCTTAATCCACTTGACCATCACGACCGGACAAAATGAGGTGATAGCCGAGGCTATTTGAACCACCCCACCGCCGGCACTCGGATAGTAATCTAGGCATAGCATTTTACCAAATCACCTCATTCTTTGGGGAACACGTGAGGAACACAAATGCGAACAAGCCTGAATGGTCCCCAGGACAATATGCAACTGAAAACTCACACCCCAGAAGTGACTCGAACCCATACTCCCAGAAGCAACGCAACTGGTATGTACAAGACGCCTTAATCCACTTGACCATCACGACCGGACAAAATGAGGTGATAGCCGAGGCTATTTGAACCACCCCACCGCCGGCACTCGGATAGTAATCTAGGCATAGCATTTTACCAAATCACCTCATTCTTTGGGGAACACGTGAGGAACACAAATGCGAACAAGCCTGAATGGTCCCCAGGACAATATGCAACTGAAAACTCACACCCCAGAAGTGACTCGAACCCATACTCCCAGAAGCAACGCAACTGGTATGTACAAGACGCCTTAATCCACTTGACCATCACGACTGGACAAAATGAGGTGATAATTGTAATTACAACCTCATTTTGTCCGGTCGTGATGGTCAAGTGGATTAAGGCGTCTTGTACATACCAGTTGCGTTGCTTCTGGGAGTATGGGTTCGAGTCACTTCTGGGGTGTGAGTTTTCAGTTGCATATTGTCCTGGGGACCATTCAGGCTTGTTCGCATTTGTGTTCCTCACGTGTTCCCCAAAGAATGAGGTGATTTGGTAAAATGCTATGCCTAGATTACTATCCGAGTGCCGGTGGTGGGGTGGTTCAAATAGCCTCGGCTATCACCTCATTTTGTCCGGTCGTGATGGTCAAGTGGATTAAGGCGTCTTGTACATACCAGTTGCGTTGCTTCTGGGAGTATGGGTTCGAGTCACTTCTGGGGTGTGAGTTTTCAGTTGCATATTGTCCTGGGGACCATTCAGGCTTGTTCGCATTTGTGTTCCTCACGTGTTCCCCAAAGAATGAGGTGATTTGGTAAAATGCTATGCCTAGATTACTATCCGAGTGCCGGCGGTGGGGTGGTTCAAATAGCCTCGGCTATCACCTCATTTTGTCCGGTCGTGATGGTCAAGTGGATTAAGGCGTCTTGTACATACCAGTTGCGTTGCTTCTGGGAGTATGGGTTCGAGTCACTTCTGGGGTGTGAGTTTTCAGTTATATATGTATATATATATATATATATATATATATATATATATATATATATATATATATATATATACCGTATATATATATATATATACGGTACGCCAGGTATATATACCTGGCGTACCGAAAGGGAAACTACGAGGAGATAAATAAATTCATAAGGGATATAACATGAGACACAGAACTATGTCCGTACAAGATATGATGGACTATGTCACCCAAATGTGTCAGGAGGAGGTAAACAGGTTTATCCCGGCCCGACAGGAAAAAACCGAGAAGCAAAAGAAGAATCCGTGGTTTAATAGGAAATGCATGAAAGCAAAGGAGCTGAACAAAAGGGCGTGGAGGAACATCCTTAATAACAGAACACCACAAAGTAGAGAGAGATACCAGAGAACCAGGAACGAGTATGTTAGTCTGAGAGGATCAGCTGATAAAAGTTATGAAAATGATATAGCTAATAATGCCAAGACCGAACCAAAGCTACTACACAGTCACATCAGTAGGAAAACAATAGTGAAGGAACAGGTGATGAAACTCAGAACAGGTGAGGACAGGTACACAGAGAATGACAAAGAGGTGTGTGAAGAACTCAACAAAAGGTTCCAGGAGGTCTTTACAATAGAATAAGGAGAGGTCACGGCGCTATGAGAGGCGGCAACAAACCAGGCGACCTTGGAAGGGTTCGCAATTACAAAAGATGAGGTCAAGAGGCACCTATTGGAGCTGAGCGTGAGAAAAGTTGTTGGGCCGGACGGAATCTCACCATGGGTATTGAAAGAGTGTGCAGGAGCACTTTGTTTGCCACTCTCAATAGTGTATAGTAGGTCACTGGAAACGGGAGACCTACCAGAAATATGGAAGACGGCTAATGTAGTCCTAATATTCAAAAATGGCGATAGACAGAGGCACTGAACTACAGGCCAGTGTCCTTAACTTGTATACCATGCAAGGTGATGGAGAAGATGTGAGAAAAACCTAGTAAAACATCTGGAGAGAAGGGACTTTGTGACAACCCATCAACATGGCTTCAGGGAGGGTAAATCTTGCCTTACAGGCTAAATAGAATTCTTCGATCAGGTGACAAAGATTAAGCAAGAAAGTGAAGGATGGGCGGACTGCATTTTTTGGACTGTCGGAAAGCCTTTGACACAGTACCCCATAAGAGGCTGATGCATAAGCTGGAGAATCAGGCAGGAGTAACTGGTAGGGCGCTCTAGTCGATAAGGGAGTACCTAAGCAATAGGAAGCAGAGAGTTACAAAGAGGGGTGAGACTTCAGACTGGCGTGAAGTCACCAGTGGAGTCACACATGGCTTTGTACTCGGACCTATCCTGTTTCTGATATACATAAATGATCTCCCAGAGGGTATAGACTCATTCCTCTCAATGTTTGCTGACGACGCCAAAATTATGAGGATTAAGACAGAGGAGGACAGCTTGAGGCTTCATGAAGACCTGGACAAGCTGCAGGAAAGGTCGAACAAATCGTTGTTAGAGTTTAACCCAGGCAAATGTAATGTAATGAAGATAGGTGTAGGGAGCATGAGACCAGATACAAGGTATCATTTGGGAGATGAAATCCTGTGAGAGTCAGAAAGAGAGAGAGAGAGAAAGACCTGGGGGTTGACATCACACAAGACCTGTCCCCTGAAGCTCATTTCAGGAGGATAATATCAGCGGCCTATGCCAGGTTGGCTAACATAAGAACGGCCTTTAGAAACTTGTGTAAGGATTCTTTCAGAACATTATATAACACATATGTCAGACCAATCCTGGAGTATGCGGCTCCAGCATGGAGTCCATATCTATTCAAGGAAAAAACTAAACTGGAAAAGGTTCAAAGGTTTGCCACCAGACTAGTACCAGAACTGAGGGGCATGAGCTACGAGGAGAGACTACAGGAATTAAACCTCACGTCACTGGGAGACAGAAGAGTTAGAGGGGACATGATCACTACATGCAAGATTCTCAGAGGAATTGATAGGTAGATAAAGACAGACTTTTTAACACAAGGGGCATACACACTAGGGGACACAGGTGGAAATTGAGTGGCCAAATGAGCCATAGAGAAGTTAGAAAGAATATTTTCAGTGTCAGAGTAGTAGATAAATGGAAAGCCTTAGGAAGTGATGTGGTGGAGGCTGACTCTATACACAGCTTCAAGTGTAGATATGATAGAGCCCAACAGGCACAAGAACCTGTACACCTTGTTGATTGACGGTTGATAGGCGGGACCAAAAAGCCAGAGCTCAACCCCCACAAGCACAATTAGGTAAGTACACACACACGGTATTAGAGTATGCTGAGTCATCATTGAGTCCCCATCTGAAGAAGCATATAAGGAAACTGGAAAAGGTTCAGAGGTTTGCAGCAAGACATGTCCCAAAGTTACGAGGGATGGGGTATGAGGAGCGCCTGAAGGAAGTGTGCCTTACGACACCTATTCAGGGAGAAAATACTCAGCGGATTGACAGAGTGAACATAGACGAAAAGTTCACACCGAATTGTAACAGAACGATGAGACATGGGTGGAAACTGGAAACTCAGATGAGTCACAGAGATGTAAGGAAGTTTTCTTTTAGCGTGAGAGTAGTGAAAAAATAGAAGGCACTTAAGAAACAGGTTGTGGAAGCAAATACTATTCATAATTTGAAAACTAGGTATGATAGGGAAATAGGACCGGAGTCATTGCTGTAAGCAACCGATACTCGAAAGTCAGGATTCAAGAGTCATTGCTCGATCCTGCAGACACACACACACACACACGCACACACGCACACACACACACACACACACACACACACACACACACACACACACACACACACACACACACACACACACACACACACACACACACACACACACACACTATAATGGAAATTGAATTAGGTGAGTACACACACATACACACACACACACACACACACACACACACACACACACACACACACACACACACACACACACACACACACACACACACACACACACACACACACACACACACTATAATGGAAATTGAATAAGGTGAGTACACACACATACACACACACACACACACACACACACACACACACACACACACACACACACACACACACACACACACACACACACATACACACACACACACTACAATGGAAATTGAATTAGGTGAGTACACACACACACACACACACACACACACACACACACACACACACACACACACACACACACACACACACACACACACACACACACACACACACACACACGCCGCGGGAGTCTGTAGGAGACACGCGATTAGTGAGGTCCGCGGAAATTCGTCAATTTCTCGGGACATTGAAGGAGTATAGAGGCTAGATCATAGTGTTTGGCCTCTCGCAGTGTGTAGCTAGCAGGGTGCAACATAGCATAGTCATATCGCTAGCGATAGTGCGAAGATTTGGCGAAGAAACGAAAAGTGGAGCTAGGGCATCACCGGTGCATGTAAGTGTGTGACCTGACCGGGTGGGACGACCCGCCGTGGAGCTACCTGATTGTGCTGTGAGTGGTGACTGTGATCAGTGGTACAGTGAATTAGTGAACTGTCACATAACGATACAGTGACTGACTCCAGAGCTTTGTGTAGACAGAGAAGAAGACCTCATCAATCTACCAGCATTTAGTGAATCACCTAGTGGGAGACAACGAAGGATAAACATCGTCATCATACATCGCTCATCTGGTTGTGTGAGCGGGAGGCAGTCTGGTATGTACCCCTCTCTGGTCAATTAATCAGGTGTACAGATTGAGGTAAAAGATTATCAAATTCTCGTTCAGGATATCAAATATATTTAAAAATCTCAGAGTGGCTCATTTAGGCAGAGGTAACGCATAAGGGATATCTTGACACATACAAGCACGCCCGCCCACGTACGTATACACGCACACAAGTGTGCACACGCTAAAACAGACACACACACACGTGCACGCACACACACACGTGCACGCGCACACACGCACACAATTGTTCAGTCAGGGGAAAAGGCATTAACACCTGGGATAGACCTTACTATCCCCCCCCCCCTCTTGACCCCACCACCTGACCTGACCTGACTTAGTCGCCATCTCCGCCCCCCCCCACCCCCAGTCCCCCGCATCGCCCATACACACACTCTTCCCCTCCCCACTCTCCCTCTCTCCCACTCCCTCTCTCCCACTCCCACTATCTCTCTCCTGCTCTCTCTCTCCTGCTCTCTCTCTCTCTCTCTCTCTCACTCTCACTCTCTCTCTCTCTCTCTCTCTCTCTCTCTCTCTCTCTCTCTCTCTCTCTCTCTCTCTCTCTCTCTCTCTCTCTCTCTCTCTCTCTCTCTCTCTCTCTCTCTCTCTCTCTCTCTCTCTCTCCCTCTCTCTCTCTCTCTCTCTCCTTCCCTCCCTCCCCCTCTCCCTCCCTCTCTTTCCTTCCCCCTCCCTCCCCCTCCCTCTCTTTCCTTCCCCCTCCCTCTCTGCCCACACACACACACACACACACCTCCCCCCCTCTCTCCCTTACCCGCTCTCTCCCTCACCCGCTCTCTTCCTCATCCACTCTCTCCCTCTCCTCTCCCTCCCGCCTCTCTCTCCATCTCCTCCCCCCCCTCCCCTTCTACCTTCTTCTCACTTCAGTGGAAGGGTCGGATCCCCCCCCACCCACCCATTTATCTCTCCCTTTATCACTCCCTTTCTCTCTCTCTCTCTCTCTCTCTCTCTCTCTCTCTCTCTCTCTCTCTCTCTCTCTCTGTCTCTCTCTCTCTCTCTCTCTCTCTCTCTCTCTCTCTCTCTCTCTCTCTCTCTCTCTCTCTCTCTCTCTCTCTCTCTCTCTCTCTCTCTCTCTCTCTCTCTCTCTCTCTCTCTCTCTCTCCCTCTCTCTCTCTCTCCCTCACCATGCAAGGTGATGGAGAAGATCGTGAGAAAAAAACCTGGTAACACATCTGGAGAGAAGGGACTTCGTGACAAATCGCCAACATGGGTTCAGGGAGGGTAAATCTTGCCTTACAGGCTTGATAGAATTCTACGATCAGGTGACAAAGATTAAGCAAGAAAGAGAGGGCTGGGCGGACTGCATTTTCTTGGATTGTCGGAAAGCCTTTGACACAGTACCGCATAAGAGGCTGGTACATAAGCTGGAGAGACAGGCAGGTGTAGCTGGTAAGGTGCTCCAGTGGATAAGGGAGTATCTAAGCAATAGGAAGCAGAGAGTTACGGTGAGGGGTGAGACCTCCGATTGGCGTGAAGTCACCAGTGGAGTCCCACAGGGCTCTGTACTCGGTCCTATCTTGTTTCTGATATATGTAAATGATCTCCCGGAGGGTATCGATTCATTTCTTTCAATGTTTGCGGACGATGCTAAAATTATGAGAAGGATTAAAACAAAAGAGGACTGTTTGAGGCTTCAAGAAGACCTAGACAAGCTGAAGGAATGGTCGAACAAATGGTTGTTTGAGTTTAACCCAACCAAATGTAATGTAATGAAGATAGGTGTAGGGAGCAGGAGGCCAGATACAAGGTATCATCTGGGAGAGGAAATTCTTCAGGAGTCAGAGAAGGAAAAAGACTTGGGGGTTGATATCACGCCAGACCTGTCTCCTGCAGCACATATCAAGCGGATAACATCAGCGGCATATGCCAGGCTGGCCAACATACGAACGGCATTCAGAAACTTGTGTAAAGAATCATTCAGAACTTTGTATACCACATATGTCAGGCCAATCCTGGAGTATGCAGCCCCAGCATGGAGTCCATATCTAGTCAAGGATAAGACTAAACTGGAAAAGGTTCAAAGGTTTGCCACCAGACTAGTACCCGAGCTGAGAGGTATGAGCTACGAGGAGAGACCTCGGGAATTAAACCTCACTTCGCTGGAAGACAGAAGAGTTAGGGGGGACATGATCACCACATTCAAGATTCTGAAGGGGATTGATAGGGTAGATAAAGACAGTCTATTTAACACAAGGGGAACACGCACAAGGGGACACAGGTGGAAACTGAGTGCCCAAATGAGCCACAGAGATATTAGAAAGAACTTTTTTAGTGTCAGAGTGGTTGACAAATGGAATGCATTAGGGGATGATGTGGTGGAGGCTGACTTCATACACAGTTTCAAGTGTAGATATGACAGAGCCCGATAGGCTCAGGAATCTGTACACCTGTTGATTGACGGTTGAGAGGCGGGACCAAAGAGCCAGAGCTCAACCCCCGCAAACACAACTAGGTGAGTACAACTAGGTGAGTACACACACACACACACACACACACACACACACACACAGGTCCTCACACCCATGGAACAGCTTTCCCCACCAGCAGAACACTCACCAAGGAGGCGATTTGAGAAGGGACAGAAGAAAGTGAGCCTCAAAGTAATGTTCACTAACGTAGATGGAATTATAAATAAAGCAAATGAGCTTGGAGAACGGGTACTAGAGGAAAACACAGACATAATAGCCCTCACAGAAACAAAGCTAACGAAAACAATAACAAACCCAGTGTTCTCACAGGACTATTATGTTATGAGGAAAGAGAGGGAAGGAAGAGGTGGTGGTGGTGTAGCTCTGCTGGTAAGAAAAGGCTGGGATTTTGAGGAGATGGTTATTCAGGGCTGTGAAGGTTTCAGTGACTACATAGCCGGTACCATAACAACTGGAGGGAAAAAAATTATAGTTGTAGTCATATATAATCCATCACCAAATGACAGAAGACCCAGACAGGAATAAGATAGAAACAACATGGCCACCATTAACATAATAGAAAGAGCAGCTTCTGCTGCTAGCAGGAATGGATCTGGACTACTAATTATGAGAGACTTCAACCATGGGAAGATAGATTGGGAGAACAGAGACCCGCATTGAGGACCAGAAACATGGAGAGCTAAGCTGCTGGACGTGGCAACAAGAAACTTTCTAATCCAGCACATCAAGGAACCAACAAGAATGAGAGGAGAAGATGAACCAGCAATGCTGGATTTGATATTTACCCTAAATGAGTGGGATATAAGGGAAGTTAAGATGGAAGCGCCCTTGGGAATGAGTGATCACACTGTATTGAACTTTGAGTACCTGGTAGAGCTAGGAATTATCTCCCCCCCCAAAAAGTACTAGGAATCAAAAGGCTGGCATACCGAAAAGGGAATTATGAACAGATGAGAAGTTTCCTAAGGAAAATACCTTGGGACACAGACCTCAGAGATAAGTCTGTACAGGGTATGATGGACTATGTTACCCAAAAGTGTCAAGAGGCAGTAAACAGGTTCATCCCGGCCCAAAGGGAAAAATCCGAGAAGCAACAGAAGAATCCATGGTATAATAGGGCATGTATGGAAGTGAAGAAACTGAACAAAAGGGCGTGGAGGAACTTCCGGAATAACAGAACACCAGAAAGCAGAGAGAGATACCAGAGAACCAGGAATGAGTACGTCAGGATGAGAAGAGAAGCAGAGAAAAGTTTTGAAAATGATATAGCAAACAAAGCCAAGACCGTACCAAAGCTACTCCACAGTCACATCAGAAGGAAAACAACAGTGAAAGAACAGGTATTGAAACTTAGAACAGGCGAGGACAGGTATACAGAGAATGACAAAGAGGTGTGTGAAGAACTCAACAAGAGGTTCCAGGAGGTCTTCACAATAGAACAAGGTGAGGTCACTGTGCTAGGAGAAAGGGAGGTAAACCAGGCGGCCATGGAAGAGTTCGAAATTACGAGAGAGGAGGTCAAGAGACACCTGCTGGATCTGGATGTTAGAAAGGCTGTTGGTCCAGACGGGATCTCACAATGGGTACTGAAAGAGTGTGCAGAGGCACTTTGCTTGCTACTCTCAAGAGTGGTATCACGTCTCCAGTAAGTCACTGGAGACGGGAGACCTACCAGAAATATGGAAGACGGCAAATGTGGTCCCAGTATACAAAACGGGCGACAGGGAAGAGGCACTGAACTACAGGCCAGTGTCCTTGACTTGTATTCCATGCAAGGTGATGGAGAAGATCGTGAGAAAAACCTGGTAACACATCTGGAGAGAAAGGACTTCATGACATATCGCCAACATGGGTTCAGGGAGGGTAAATCTTGCCTGACTGGCTTAATAGAATTCTACGATCAGGTGACAAAGATTAAGCAAGAAAGAGAGGGCTGGGCGAGTTGCATTTTCTTGGATTGTCGGAAAGCCTTTGACACAGTACCGCATAAGAGGCTGGTACATAAGCTGGAGAGACAGGCAGGTGTAGCTGGTAAGGTGCTCCAGTGGATAAGGGACTACCTAAGCAATAGGAAGCAGAGAGTTACGGTGAGGGGTGAGACCCACGATTGGCGTGAAGTCACCAGTGGAGTCCCACAGGGCTCTGTACTCGGTCCTATCTTGTTTCTGATATATGTAAATGATCTCACGGAGGGTACCGATTCATTTCTCTCAATGTTTGCGGACGATGCCAAAATTATGAGAATGATTAAGACAGAAGAGGACTGTTTGAGGCTTCAAGAAGACCTAGAAAAACTGAAGAAATGGTCAAACAAATGGTGTTAGAGTTTAACCCAACCAAATGTAATGTAATGAAGATAGGTGTAGGGAGCAGGAGGCCAGATACAAGGTATCATCAGGGAGAGGAAATTCTTCAGGAGTCAGAGAAAGAAAACGACTTGGGGGTTGATATCAAGCCAGACCTGTCTCCTGCAGCACATATCAAGCGGATAACATCAGCGGCATATGCCAGGCTGGCCAACATACGAACGGCATTCAGAAACTTGTGTAAAGAATCATTCAGAACTTTGTATACCACATATGTCAGGCCAATCCTGGAGTATGCAGCCCCAGCATGGCGTCCATATCTAGTCAAGGATAAGACAAAACTGGAAAAGGCTCAAAGGTTTGCCACCACAATAGTACTCGAGCTGAGAAGTATGAGCTACGAGGATAGACTACGGGAAATAAACCTCACTCCGTTGGAAGACAGAAGAGTTGGGGGGACATGATCACCACATTCAAGATTCTCAAGGGAATCGACAGGGTTGATAAAGACAGGCTATTTAACACAAGTGGCACATGCACGAGGGGACACAAGTGGAAACTGAGTGCCCAAATGAGCCACAGAGATATTAGAAAGAACTTTTTTAGTGTCAGAGTGGTTGACAAATGGAATGCATTAGGAAGTGATGTGGTGGAAGCGGACTCCATACACAGTTTCAAGTGTAGATATGATAGAGCTCAATAGGCTCGGGAATCTGTACACCTGTTGATTGACAGTTGTGAAGCGGGACCAAAGAGCCAGAGCTCAACCCTCGCAAGCACAATTAGGTGAGTACAATTAGGTGAGTACACACACACACACACACACACACACACACACACACACACACACACACACACACACACACACACACACACACACACACACACACACACACACACACACACCAAAGAACCAAAGCTCAACCCCCGCAAGCACAAATAGGTGAGTACAAATAGGTGATTACACACACATATACACACACATACTCCAGTTGAGTGACCAGTCTGTACACCAGTTGATTGATGGTTGAGAGTTGGGATCAAATAGTCAAAGCTCAACCCCTGCAAGCACAACTAGGTGAGTACACACACACACATACACACAAACACAGAGGAAGCAGTCCGTAGCAGCTGTCTAACTCCCAGGTACTGGGAGTTTACTGCTAAGTAACAGGGGGTGTCAGGGTGAAGGAAACCTGTGCCCATTTGCTTTTCAGGCGGTGACGGGGGATCGAACCCCGGTCCCTGGGTCCTCGAGTCTAGAACGCTGTCCACTCAATCACCACCTACCCATGTGTGTGTGTGTGTCTCTCTCTCTCTCTCTCTCTGGAAAATATTATTGCATGTGTGGTTGCTCCAAATACTTACTATTATCAGACCAAATTATTTAGGTCTATCATATTGCTTCTGTTATTTGTGACCGATAAACTATATTGGTGACCGGTTATTAATATAAAGGAGTTTTTATTGTTATTATTATTATTTTCTACCACAGACGTGGCCATACATTTACAATGCTAACTAGCATATATATATTTTCTTTTGTCCTCCATGGACAGTGTGAGAGATTTGTCAAAGATACAGTTCAGAGATTTATTGAACAACCACAGAAGGTGATCGTAGTGCTTTTAAAGTGTTAGGCTAAGCTACATACGTAAATATATAGATACACAGATTTATACATGCATTAATGTGAATTTATAATGGCGAAATATAATTCTGATCAGCTTCCACATATACTTTATACACATACACACACACACACATACATACATACATACACACACACACATCATCAGCAAACATCGTTCCTCTCAATGTTTGCTGATGATGCAAAAATTATGAGAAGAATCAAGACGGACGAAGATAGACAGAAACTATAGGATGACCTGGACAAACTGGAGGAATGGTCTAGAAAATGGCTGCTAAAGTTCAACTCAGGAAAGTGAAAGGTAATGAAATTAGGCGAAGGGAGCAGGAGGCTGAACACAAGGTATCATCTGAGAGGTGAAATCCTGCAAGAGTCAAATACACAGAAAGATCTGGGGGTTGATATCACACAGAACCTGTCCTCAGAGGCCTACATCAAAAGAATATCATCAGCGGCATATGCTAGACTGGCCAACATAAGAAATGCCTTTAGAAACTTGTGTAAGGAATCGTTTAGGATCCTGTATACCACTTATGTAAGGCCAATCCTGGAATATGCAGCTCCAGCCTGGCAGCCATACCTAGTTAAACACAAGATAAAGTTAGAGAAGATTCAGCTGTATGCCACCAGGCTTGTCCCGGAACTGAGAGGAATGAGCTACGAGGAAAAGCTGAAGGAGCTGAACCTCACATCCCTGGAAAACAGAAGAGTAAGGGGAGACATGATAACCACCTACAAAAGTCTCAGGGGAATTGACAGGGTGGACACAGACAAACTCCTCAGCACGGGTGGGACACGAACAAGGGGACACAGGTGGAAACGCAGTACCCAGATGAGTCACAGAGACGTTAGAAAGAATTTTTTCAGTGTCAGAGTAGTTAATAAATGGAATGCATTAGGAAGTAATGTGGCGGAGACTGACTCCATACACAGTTTCAAATGTAGATATGATAGAGCCCAGTAGGCTCAGGAATCTGTACACCAGTTGATTGACAGTTGAGAGGCGGGACCAAAGAGCTAAAGCTCAACCCCGCAAGGACAATTACGTGAGTACACATATATTTGTCTCTTTTACTCTGACAGGGTGAGATAGCTGACAGAGAAACTAGTGTGCAATTAAGAAATTAACGACTGAAGGTGATTATGATGCTTTTACAAGCTCAGGTTATATAGTTACATTACATGGTTAATCTAGGGTACAAGTCCAATATATCATCAAGTGTTCCAGTACTGTACTCATATAGTAGTTACAGAGTTCAGCATACCTCTACCCAGGAGAGGGAAAGTCAGTCAATATAGGACATTATACAATATAATGTTCAAGTGATTGCATGTTTTCTCTTTCACAAAGTGGACACATTGTGTACTCGACATTTGGGTTTTGAGAAAGCTGCCAGATACGTCTATATCCCAGGCGTATTCTGGCAACTATGACATCACATTGCCGGGTTCTTGTTCTATTAGTCCCATATGTGAATGTCTCCTCACGGTATCTATCATTATATTTAATGCTTTAACTTGCAGGTCTTTGTGAATTTGTTAGGTCGGTGAGATCTTCATTAGATATTTGTTTAAGTATTCTCTTTGTCATTGCTAGTGAAACACCCATATAAATTTCTACTAATGGTTTTCTACTGGCTGTCTTTGCAAGCATATCAACAGTGTCATGCCTTGAAATGCCAACATGTGATGGTATCCACAGGAATTTAATTTCAAATCTGTTTTCTAAAGCAGCTAAAACATTCATTCGAATATCACTGACAATTTTCTGGGTGTCACTACTATGTGCGTTCAGTGCCAGGAGTGCACTCTACGAGTCACAGTATAAAAGTCCACTGCCTTTGTCTTTTAAAAATTCATTGGCAAGGTATATGCCTGCAAGTTCGGTTTGAGTTATACTTGCCCAGTCATTGATGCGCTTCATTGCTGTATGTACGAGAGAAGATTGTTCAAATATATTACATGCACATCCGGTACATCATCCACCTTCTTCTACAGAGCCGTCGGTATAGCACTGATACATTCTTACCTATACCCTGAGTACTCTTATTGATGCTTCTCAGTGTTATCTGTTTTAATAGTGTAGAGTGTACACTATCTTTCTTGGGTGCATTTACAAAATCAACTGATTGATCCCAGTTATCCCATGGAGTAATTGTTTGATTAATCATTAATTGAGTTGGGTACATATTTAAGATTTTGATGGAATTGGCTACCTTGTAAAACCAAAATGCATAATCAGATTTCGCTCTTCTTCTATAGACATCAGGTGAGTGTAGCATATTAGAAAGTTTAGCTTGAAACTTCATCTGTTGCCAAGATCTACTCAACGCCTTCACGCCGAAAACTGTGCTAATGGACAAAAAATTTTCACTTATGGTAGGTAAATTTAACTCTGCTCTCATATTAACTATTCTCGTGGACTTTGGAGCCCCAAGGATGAGACGCATAGCTTCATTTTGCAAGGTTTCATGAGATTTCAGCTCTTTGTATACAGTGTGAGATGTAGAGCATTTTAGTCAATCACAGAGCGTATAAATGATACATAAAACATTCTAGCAAGTCTCACGTTAATTCCATGATTGACACCAACAAGGACCCTCAAGGGCTTTAATCTCTCTCAGAGTCTCCTCTTGAGAGAAGAAAGGTACCCAGGGTCGTTAATGGGACACCAAGGTATCTGTAAGACTCGCAGTTCTCAAGTGCTCGCCCGTCTATATGATAATTGGCTGGTGGAATACCTCATGGAATGAGGGCACGGGTTTTCTGTACAGAGATAAGTAGGCCACATTCCTCAGCTTTAGTAGCAAAAGCATCGAGCAGAACTTGCATTCTAGGTTCAGAGGCAGCCTGTAAACATATATCATCAGCATAACAAATGACAGTGTCTTCATTATTAGTTGGAAGATCTTCAATAAGTTTATGCATCAGAACGTTGAACAACAAGGGGCTGAGGACCCCTCCTTGTGGAGTTCCCAGTTCAAAGTGTTTGCTCTCTGTGCTTTTAACACCATTAAACAAAATATATGCTGTTCGATTAGACAAATAGCCCTTTATCCATTTCAATAATTTTCCTTGTATTCCTAGCTCAGCAAGCTGTTCTAGTATGATTTCCTTGTTTGACGTATGAAAAGCTGCAGCTAGGTCGATGAAGACTACTTGAGGGAAAGCTTCAATATGAGCGAAGTATTCAGCAAAACAGTGTTTTGTACTGAGCCCAGACATAAATCCAAACAGTTGGGGTGACAGGTGCCCCTTTATACGATACATGAGTCAGTTGAGGACAATGAGTTCAAGCACTTTACAGACACACGATGTTAGAGATATGGGTCTATAATTATCTAAGTGTGGTTTGGGGATGGGAACAATGACACTCTTTGTCCAATCATCAGGTAATACTCCTTCACTTAAAGTCATTATGTACAACACTAAAAGTGGATTACCTGGTACTTGTGAGACAAAACTCAGTAGACTGAAAGTAATACCGTCCTCTCCTGGAGCAGTTGATTTGCCCATCTTTATTGCATGATTTAATTCCCATTCATTACATCATTAAGGTCACGTACACGTCAATAGCTGTACAGGCAAGATTGATGGTTCGTCGTCTGTTAGGGCGTGTGTCATTTTGTGTTGTATGTTAATTGGGAGTGAGTTGTAGCTTGATGTTAGTGCCCATTTATCAAGGAGAATGTTTGCTTGTTCTAGTGGGCTGTGGTACAGTAGTTAGGTTGGGTTGCTTCTAGAGATTTTTCGTATCTTTTCCCAAACTTCAACAAGTGTTGTTTGCTCATTTATACTTTGTAGGAACTCTACCCAATGTTTATTACGTATAACGTTGCTCATGTCTCTCACCTCTCTATTTGTGACAAGCAATGCACGCAAGTCACCTTGTGCTTTGGTTCTTTTGTAAGTATCTCAAAGCTGCTTTCCTCGTTTATGTTATTTAACAAATACGGGGTCAAGGACCCACTTGGGTGGTGATAGGTGTTGTCCACTTCTGCTAGGCTTACGTCTTGTTCCCTAACACATCCATGTGTCGTAGTAGATAGTAATGGTATCAACGATATCTCTGGAGAAGGCTTGTACATTCGTTATTGTGTAATCTTGATACCATTTTGAAATACAACTAATAAAGTTGTCCTGCAAACCATATGGAATATTACTTTTCCGTCTCTGATGTCTATTAGGTACATCACACTGTACTTCATAGGAAGCAGAAACTACATGGTGATTACTAACCAAGTGATTTACCAACGAACATGCCATACTATTTTGCACAAGATTTCTACCCATTACATAATCAAGTCTGCCTCCCAATAAATGAGTTTGGGTATCCGTAGTATACACAGTTAATCTGTTGTCATAAACATATTTTATAAATTTGCATCCATTATCGTTGTTAGTAATGTCTTTCAGCGTAATATGTCTAGCATTAAAGTCTCCCACGTATTTTGTCCCATGATTGTCTAGATCTGGGAACAATGTTACATTGAGTTTCTGGCTACTGGCATATGCGTTGAGGAATGAGAAGTGGCCTGCTGCAGTTTCTACATGAAAATGATGGTACTGTGTATGTACATTGTGTGACGTGCTCCCAAGAGTGTGTGGTATATCACTGCTGATGTATGTTAGTAGGCCTGTGGCGTTGCTGTTAGTATAGGATGCATACCCTCTGATCTTTGGTGGGGTTTTGTTTATCATATTGGACGTGTAGGGCTCCTGTATAGCAAATATATCTATGTTGTTACTGGTAACATGTGCTATTACATCATTCAATCTTTTGTTGATGCTACGAATGTTCCAAATGAGAAACCTAATGGTCCTTGTGTGAGCAGCAGCCATCGTCTTGGTGTTGTTCCTCCGTGAGATTGGTGGTCCCGTCGTTGTCCTTGTCCCACTTCCACAATGTGTTAATTAGTTATTCTACGATGAAAAGAGCCGCACCAACCTGATGTTTGGTGTCGTCAGTAACATCTGGTGATGTCAGCAGTCCCCTGATCACTGAGGAACTTGGGATGGTCCGTGAGTGAATGTTCTCTGTAAGTTGCAAGACATAAACACTGTCACGCAGTATATTATCACTCTGGTACTTGACTTGAACGCTTTCGTTAAATTCGGTAATCAAATATGCTGGAGCGGGTCCACTTCCTTCTCCAATTAATGTTTCTGTGTCTTTATCACTGCTGTCATCACTGAGTTGACCGACGACGTCGCCGCCCTCATCTCTGCTGCCGCCGCAACCACTAACACTGCCACCGCCATCACCACAACCGCAGGTACCTTTACCAGCGCGGGCCACGGCTGTGACACAGCAGTGTGGAGGCTGCTGTATCTCTTGTGAAGGAGCCCGACGTAGCGTCTCTATAATTTCGGCCATTTCTGCTACCTGTGATTGCTAGGCTGTCATCTGTCCTTCAACTGAATTAGGCAAATCGGGCCTTGCATAGTAGGCCGAGAAGTGCGTTCTGGCTACTAGGTACGATATATATATATATATATATATATATATATATATATATATATATATATATATATATATATATATATATATGTCGTACCTAGTAGCCAGAACGTACTTCTCGGCCTACTATGCAAGGCCCGATTTGCCTAATAAGCCAAGTTTTCATGAAATAATTGTTTTTCGACTACCTAACTTACCTAACCTAACCTAACCTAACTTTGTCAGCTACCTAACCTAACCTAACCTATAAAGATAGGTTAGGTTAGGTTAGGTTAGGTAGGGTTGGTTAGGTTCGGTCATATATCTACATTAATTTTAACTCCAATAAAAAAGAAATTGACCTCATACATGATGAAATGGGTAGCTTTATCATTTCATAAGAAAAGAATTAGAGAAAATATATTAATTCAGGAAAACTCGGCTTATTAGGCAAATCGGGCGTTGCATAGTAGGCCAAGAAGTGCGTTCTGGCTACTAGGTACGACATATATATAAATATATATATATATATATATATATATATATATATATATATATATATATATATATATATATATATATATATATATATATATATATATATATATTATTAAATATGACCGAAAAAGTAAGATTAATAATTCTAACACGAATTTTCTCAATCTTTCGTACATTTCTTTTCACTGTTGGAGGTAAATCAAAAATCAATTCTCCAAAATTCATTTTTATTTCTAGTCTGACGCGACACGAGCGCGTTTCGTAAAACTTATTACATTTTCAAAGACTTTAGTTCACAAATACACAACTGAATAGAACTTACGCATCTCCGATTTTATATCTACATTTGAGTGAGGTGGAAGGGGTGATGTGGCATTAACACAAGACAGAACAAGATGTGGTATTAATAGGGTATTAATTTCATCAACACAAGACAGAACACGAAACAATGGATATTGAATAGAAGTGTTTGTAGAAAGCCTATTGGTCCATATTTCTTGATGCTTCTATATTGGAGCGGAGTCTTGAGGTGGGTAGAATATAGTTGTGCAATAATTGGCTGTTAATTGCTGGTGTTGACTTCTTGATGTGTAGTGCCTCGCAAACGTCAAGCCGCCTGCTATCGCTGTATCTATCGATGATTTCTGTGTTGTTTACTAGGATTTCTCTGGCGATGGTTTGGTTGTGGGAAGAGAACGATGTGGGTCGATTAGGCAAATCGGGCCTTGCATAGTAGGCTGAGAAGTGCGTTCTGGCTACTAGGTACGACATATATATATATATATATATATATATATATATATATATATATATATATATATATATATATATATATATATATATATTATATATAATATATTATTATATATAATGATATATATATTATTAATTATAAAATTAGTTTAATTGAATTATTATTATTATATTATATTAAGAACATAAATTATTGACTTAGTTGTGTTAGTTTAGGTTAGGTAAGATACATTAGGTTAGGTAGGGATAGTTAGCTTCAGTCATATATCCACATTAGTTTTAACTCAAATTTTAAACATATTTGCTCATACATAATGAAATGAATAGCTTTCTGATTTTATAAAAAAAAATGAGATAAATATGGAAATTCTGGAAAACTTGGTGTATTTGGCAAATCGGGCCAAGTTAGAAGTATAGAAACTTTAGACACAAACACCCACCTGGGGACTTGAACCCTGGCCATCAATATAGCTGGTACGCACTTATACCCACTGCACCATACACAGAGCCCTAAAAGAAGTGGGAATTCTGAGATATCTAACTCCCAGACAACCCATCTTCTCCCAGGCAATGGTACAGTGAGGGGTACTTGACGTTTTCTTTCAAGCCCTGTTATATGTAAGAGAACACATAGTCCATGCTTAATGCACACACTTGCTTAATAAACACGCAAGTTAGAAGTATAGAAACTTTAGACACAAACTTTTTTTAATTATTTAATTTTCGTGATTTAATCACACACACACACACACACACACACACACACACACACACACACACACACACACACACACACACACACACACACACACACACACACACACACACAAGATAGGAGAAGACATTACAGAGATGGTTGGGCAGACTGCATATTTCTGGACTGCCAAAAAGTCTTTGATACAGTACCGCACATGAGACTGCTGTTCAAGCTCGAGAGGCAGGTGGGGGTGGGGTGAAAGTTTGTAGCATGGATAAGGAACTACCTAAGAGGAAGGAGCCAAAGAGTTATGGTAAGGGGCGAGAAGTCAGACTTGCGAACAGTAACAAGTGGAGTACCACAAGGATTGGTGCAGGGACCAATTATATTTCTTGTATATGTTAACGACATGTTTACAGGCATAGAGTCCTACATGTCGATGTTTGCGGATGGCCCGATTTGCCTAATAAGCCAAGTTTTCCTGAATTAATATATTTTTTCCAATTTTTTTCTTACGAAATGATAAAGCTACCCATTTCATTATGTATGAGGTCAATTTTTTTTTATTGGAGTTAAAATTAACGTAGATATATGACCGAACCTAACCAACCCTACCTAACCTAACCTAACCTATCTCTATAGGTTAGGTTAGGTTGCCGAAAAAGTTAGGTTAGGTTAGGTTAGGTAGGTTAGGTAGTCGAAAAAATCTTAATTCATTAAAACTTGGCTTATTAGGCAAATCGGGCCTTGCATAGTAGGCTGAGAAGTGCGTTCTGGCTACTAGGTACGACATATATATATATATATATATATATATATATATATATATATATATATATATATATATATATATATATATATATATATATATATATATATATATATATATATATATATATATATATTAGTATATTTTGGTAGCAGTCTTTCCTGTAGACATATATTATTAAATATGACCGAAAAAGTAAGATTAATAATTCTAACACGAATTTTCTCAATCTTTCGTACATTTCTTTTCACTGTTAGTTGTAATTCAAAAATCAATTCTCCAAAATTCATTTTTATTTCTAGTCTGACGCGACACTTGAGCGCGTTTCGTAAAACTTATTACATTTCCAAAGACTTTAGTTTAAACATACACAACTGAATAGAACTTACACATCTCCGATTTGTTTATATCTACATTTGAGTGTGGTGGATGGGGTGAGGTGGTATTTAATAAGGTATTAATTTCATCAACACAAGACAGAACACGAAACAATGGGTACTGAATAGAAGTGATTGTAGAAAGCCTATTGGTCCATATTTCTTGATGCTTCTATATTGGAGCGGAGTCTTGAGGTGGGTAG
The DNA here is from genome assembly GCF_040958095.1 of Procambarus clarkii. Taxonomy (NCBI): domain Eukaryota; kingdom Metazoa; phylum Arthropoda; class Malacostraca; order Decapoda; family Cambaridae; genus Procambarus; species Procambarus clarkii. Next base: position 34,011,921 of record NC_091174.1, on the reverse strand, counting down.
AATATAGTTGTGCATTAATTGGCTGTTGATTGCTGGTGTTGACTTCTTGATGTGTAGTGCCTCTCAAACGTCAAGCCGCCTGCTATCGCTGTATCTATCGATAATTTCTGTGTTGTTTACTAGGAATTCTCTCTCGATGGTTTGGTTGTGGGAAGAGATTATATGTTCCTTAATGGAGCCCTGTTGCTTATGCATCGTTAAACGCCTAGAAAGAGATGTTGTTGTCTTGCCTATATACTGGGTTTTTTGGAGCTTACAGTCCCCAAGAGGGCATTTGAAGGCATAGACGACGTTGGTCTCTTTTAAAGCGTTCTGATTTGTGTCTGGAGAGTTTCTCATGAGTAGGCTGGCCGTTTTTCTGGTTTTATAGTAAATCGTCAGTTGTATCCTCTGATTTTTGTCTGTAGGGATAACGTTTCTATTAACAATATCTTTCAGGACCCTTTCCTCCGTTTTATGAGCTGTGGAAAAGAAGTTCCTGTAAAATAGTCTAATAGGGGGTATAGGTGTTGTGTTGGTTGTCTCTTCAGAGGTTGCATGGCGTTTCACTTTCCTTCTTATGATGTCTTCGACGAAACCATTGGAGAAGCCGTTGTTGACAAGGACTTGCCTTACCCTACAGAGTTCTTCGTCGACTTGCTTCCATTCTGAGCTGTGGCTGAGAGCACGGTCGACATATGCGTTAACAACACTCCTCTTATACCTATATGGGCAGTCGCTTTTGGCATTTAGGCACATTCCTATGTTCGTTTCCTTAGTGTAGACTGCAGTGTGGAAACCTCCGCTCTTTTCCATGACTGTTACATCTAGAAAGGGCAGCTTCCCATCCTTTTCCATCTCGTAAGTGAAACGCAGCACGGAACTCCGCTCAAATGCCTCCTTCAGCTTTTGCAGATGGCTGACATCAGGTACCTGTGTAAAAATGTCGTCAGCATACCTGCAGTATATGGCCGGTTTCAAGTTCATGTCGACTAAGACTTTTTGCTAGATGGTACCAATGTAGAAGTTTGCAAACAGGACTCCTAGGGGAGAACCCATGGCGACCCCATCTACTTGCTTATACATGTGCCCATCCGGGCTCAAGAAGGGTGCCTCTTTAGTACAAGCTTGGAGTAGTTTCCTTAGGATATTTTCTGGTATGTCAAGAGGAGTACAGTGTATATATATATATATATATATATATATATATATATATATATATATATATATATATATATATATATATATAAATATATATATATATATAAATATATATATATATATATATATATATATATATATATATATATATATATATATATATATATATATATATATATATATATATTTATATATATATATATATGTCGTACTTAGTAGCCAGAACGCACTTCTCAGCCTTCTATGCAAGGCCCGATTTGCCTAATAAGCCAAGTTTTCATGAATTAATCTTTTTTCGACTACCTAACCTACCTAACCTAACCTAACCTAACTTTTTCGGCTACCTAACCTAACCTAACCTAAAAATATAGGTTATGTTAGGTTTGGTTGGGTTGGTTAGGTTCGGTCATATATCTACGTTAATTTTAACTTGAATGAAATAAAATTGACCTCATACATAATGAAATGGGGAGCTTTATCATTTCATAAGAAAAAAATTAGAGCAAATATATTAATTCAGGAAAACTTGGCTTATTAGGCAAATCGGGCTTTGCATAGTAGGCTGAGAAGTGCGTTCTGGCTACTAGGTACGACATATATACATATATGTCGTACCTAGTAGCCAGAACGCACTTCTCAGCCTACTATGCAAGGCCCGATTTGTCTAATAAGCCAAGTTTTCATGAATTAATTGTTTTTCGACTACCTAACCTACCTAACCTAACCTAACCTAACTTTTTCTGCTACCTAACCTAACCTAACCTAGAAAGATAGGTTAGGTTAGGTTAGGTAGGGTTGGTTAGGTTCAGTCATATATCTACGTTAATTTTAACTCCAATAAAAAAAAATTGACCTCATACATAATGAAATGGGTAGCTTTATTATTTCATATGAAAAAAAATTAGAGAAAATATATTAATTGAGCAAAACTTGGCTTATAAGGCAAATCGGGCCTTGCAGAGTAGGCCGAGAAGTGCGTTCTGGCTACTAGGTACGACAAATATATATATATATATATATATATATATAGATATATATATATATATATATATATATAAATATATATATATATATATATATATATATATATATATATATATATATATATATATATATACATATATATGTATACACATATATATATATACATATATATATATATATATATATATATATATATATATATATATATATATATATATATATATATATATATATATATATATATATGTCGTACCTAGTAGCCAGAACGCACTTCTCAGCCTACTATGCAAGGCCCAATTTACCTAATAAGTCAAGTTTTCATGAATTAATTGTTTTTCGACTACGTAACCTACCTAACCTAACCTAACCTAACCTAACTTTTTCTGCTACCTAACCTAACCTAACCTAGAAAGATAGGTTAGGTTAGGTTAGGTAGGGTTGGTTAGGTTTAGTCATATATCTACGTTAATTTTAACTCCAATAAAAAAAATTGACCTCATACATAATGAAATGGATAGCTTTATCATTTCATAAGAAAAAAAATTGAGAAAATATATTAATTCAGGAAAACTTGGCTTATTAGGCAAATCGGGCCTTGCATAGTAGGCAGAGAAGTGCATTCTGGTTACTAGGTACGACATATATATATATATATATATATATATATGTCGTACCTAGTAGCCAGAACGCACTTCTATGCCTACTATTCAAGGCCCGATTTGCCTAATAAGCCAAGTTTTCATGAATTAGTATATTTTCTCTAATTTTTTTCTTATGAAATTATAAAGCTACCCATTTCATTACGTATGACGTCAATTTTTTTTTATTGGAGTTAAAATTAATGTAGATATATGACCGAACCTAACCAACCCTACCTAACCTAACCTAACCTATCTTTATCGGTTAGGTTAGGTTAGGTAGCCGAAAACGTTAGGTTAGATTAGGTTAGGTAGGTTAGGTAGTCGAAAAACAATTAATTCATGAAAACTTGGCTTATTAGGCAAATCGGGCCTTGAATAGTAGGCATAGAAGTGCGTTCTGGCTACTAGGTACAACATATATATATATATATATATATATATATATATATATATATATATATATATATATATATATATATATATTTATATATATATATTTATATATAAAAGAGTACCACCTCTAGCTGGAAGAAGGGGGACCTATAGCCTCGGAGGAAACCACGCATAACGCATTAGAGGGAATGTTTAGATCCCCTCCAATACAGTTTGTGTTTGCTTTTCTCCTACCACCCCCTTCCTTTTTTATTTTTTGTGCTTTATTATGCATTTGATGGTTACAAGATATACATGGGTTGATACAAAAATAATAATGCAAAAAGGTGCTTAAAGGTTATGGATCTCTTGAAAAACACAACAATGGGAAACATTGATGAATGTCACAGACGGGTTCGATCATTGTTGCAAGTCAAACACTTCTTCGAATTCCTCTGAAGTTGGACTAGTGCCCAAGACGCAACAGGCATTTCCCCTTTGAATCGCAACACTGAGGCGCTGGAACAAGAAATTTTTTGCTCTCTGGTCTTTTGTAGCGCTGATCAATTTGTCCCCCAATTCCTTCAGGAACTTCAATGCACATTTTCCCCACGAACCGAGGGTCTCCGAGCCGATCGGAACAAAGCTGTAGCAGTGTGCTAGACCTCTGTATTTAATAATTTTCTGCGATTCCCTGAAAGAAGCAGCACCACCGCTTTCACGTGTGCTGTAGTGGAGGTAGGTACTGGCCAGTGTGTCAGCGCACGTGTAGTCCCATACCACTTGCTTACCATCCTTCCAAGGTAGCAAGGTGACCCCATCAGGGCGCTTCTGAGGGTCGTTAGGTCTGGATAAGTGTGGTTCTCTTTGTGCCGGGCAGCGGGCTGTGGTGAGGCTCCTCTTGATGATGTCGTTGACTTCTTCATGTCTTGCAATTTTACCCTGTGATTTACGACATACCAGACCATGACGACCATATTGGTCTGCCATCGCAGTTCCGCAGATGCACCTATGTTTGGTGAGGATGGGGGCGGCAAGGCGAAGGGCAACTCCAATGCGGAGAGCGTCATGACTGAGGCGAGTTCCCAGGGCTGCATTGGGCACAGCAAATAAGAAATCCCCGGCGTGGGGTGCTGTTACCGCTAGGAGGCGGGCTTTGTTTTCAGCATCAGCGTTGTCAATCATTGCTGTGACAGTCTTTTCCATTATGGGGCTATCCCAGTGGGCCTGCTTGTGGTCTTTTGGGACTTGTGGTCGGGGTTGAGGGGTGTGCAATGGTGTCCCATTGTCTGGCTGCTTCGATGAACGTTTGATCATGAGTTCCCGCTGTCTCTCTCATACGCTCTGGTAGGATCTGCCCTACCAATTCGTTGGCTGCTGTACATGAGGATAAGAATGTTGGAAGTGCTACCTCAGTTGCCTTTCGTATGCCTATCCCTCCAAATCTCACTGGTAGTGTTGCTTGGTCCCACTGACTGTCATCTAAATCTAGGTTGAGCGCCTTCCTGAATAATGACCTGAGGAGCTCATCATATTGATTTAGAAGTGGGTTGCCAAAAGTTGGTGCACACCTTAAGAAGTATGTTAGCCTGGGCAAGGTAAGTCACTTTGTGAGAAGGTAGAGGGCATCGTGGGAGTCCAAGTCCCCAATTCTCTCTTCCATCCTCTTTAGGTCTCAAAACTTTTCGTCAAGGACCGCAGCAATAGCATTGTGGCCCAGAGGTGCTCCGAGTAGTGTGCTGTCGGTAGGTTTAACGACTGAGGCTTCTGGTAGAACTGATTTCACTGCTCTAATGATTACTTCACTGGATGCAATAATTTCGCACTTGGAGGGGTTAAGAACGAGACCCATGGACTCCCCCCGTGTCTTCACCAGCTGTAGGTCTTCTAGCAGGGAATCTTGTGTGCCTGCCAGAGTGCCATCATCCAGGAACCAGATGTTGAGCTCGCTGGAAATTTATATATATATATATATATATATATATATATATATATATATATATATATATATATATATATATATATATATATATATATATGTCGTACCTAGTAGCCAGAACTCACTTCTCAGCCTACTATTCAAGGCCCGATTTGCCTAATAAGCCAAGTTTTCCTGAATTAATATATTTACTATAATTTTTTTCTTATGAAATGATAAAGCAACCCTTTTCTCTATGTATGAGGTCAATTTTCTTTTATTGGAGTTAAAATTAACGTGGATATATGACCGAACCTAACCAACCCTACCTAACCTAACCTAACCTATATTTATAGGTAAGGTTAGGTTAGGTAGCCAAAAAAAGCTAGGTTAGGTTAGGTTAGGTAGGTTAGGTAGACGAAAAAACATTAATTCATGAAAACTTGGCTTATTAGGCAAATCGGGCCTTGAATAGTAGGCTGAGAAGTGCGTTCTGGCTATTAGGTACGACATATATATATATATATATATATATATATATATATATATATATATATATATATATATATATATATATATATATATATATATATATATATTTATATATATGTCGTACCTAGTAGCCAGAACGCACTTCTCGGCCTACTATGCAAGGCCCGATTTGAATAATATGCCAATTTTTCATGAATTAATTGTTTTTCGACTACCTAACCTACCTAACCTAACCTAACCTAACTTTTTTGGCTACCTAACCTAACCTAACCTATAAAGCTAGGGTAGGTTAGGTTAGGTAGGGTTGGTTAGGTTCGGTCATATATCTACATTAATTTTAACTCCAATAAAAAAAAAATAACCTCATACATAATGAAATGGGTAGCTTTATCATTTCATAAGAAAAAAATTAGAGAAAATATATTATTTCAGGAAAACTTGGCTTATTAGGCAAATCTGGCCTTGCATAGTAGGCAAAGAAGTGCGTTCTGGCTACTAGGTACGACATATATATATATATATATATATGTCGTACCTAGTAGCCAGAACTCACTTTTTGGCCTACTATTCAAGGCCCGATTTGCCTAATAAGCCAAGTTTTCATGAATTAATTGTTTTTCGACTACCTAACCTACCTAACCTAACCTAACCTAACTTTTTCGGCTACCTAACCAAACCTAACCTATAAAGATAGGTTAGGTTAGGTTAGGTAGGGTTGGTTAGGTTCGGTCATATATCTACGTTAATTTTAACTCCAATAAAAAAATATTGACCTCATACATAATGAAATGGGTAGCTTTATCATTTCATAAGAAAAAAATTAGAAAAAATATATTAATTCAGGAAAACTTGGCTTATTAGGCAAATCGGGCCTTGAATAGTAGGCCAAAAAGTGAGTTCTGGCTACTAGGTACGACATATATATATATATATATATATATATATATATATGTCGTACCTAATAGCCAGAACGCACTTCTCAGCCTACTATTCAAGGCCCGATTTGCCTAATAAGCCAAGTTTTCATGAATTAATGTTTTTTCGTCTACCTAACCTACCTAACCTAACCTAACCTAGCTTTTTTTGGCTACCTAACCTAACCTTACCGATAAATATAGGTTAGGTTAGGTTAGGTAGGGTTGGTTAGGTTCGGTCATATATCAACGTTAATTTTAACTCCAATAAAAAAAACTTGACCTCATACATAGAGAAAAGGGTTGCTTTATCATTTCATAAGAAAAAAAATATAGTAAATATATTAATTCAGGAAAACTTGGCTTATTAGGCAAATCGGGCCTTGAATAGTAGGCTGAGAAGTGAGTTCTGGCTACTAGGTACGACATATATATATATATATATATATATATATATATATGTCGTACCTAGTAGCCAGAACTCACTTCTCAGCCTACTATGCAAGGCCCGATTTGCCTAATAAGCCAAGTTTTCCTAAATTAATATATTTTCTCTATTTTTTTTCTTATGAAATGATAAAGCTACCCATTTCATTATGTATGAGGTCAATTTTTTTTTATTTCAGTTAAAATTAACGTAGATATATGACCGAACCTAACCAACCCTACCAAACCTAACCTAACCTATCTTTATAGGTTAGGTTAGGTTAGGTAGCCGAAAAAGTTAGGTTAGGTTAGGTTAGGTAGGTTAGGTTGTCGAAAAACAATTAATTCATGAAAACTTGGCTTATTAGGCAAATCGGGCCTTGCATAGTAGGCTGAGAAGTGAGTTCTGGCTACTAGGTACGACATATATATATATATATATATATATATATATATATATATATATATATATATATATATATATATATATATATATATATATATATATATATATATATATATATATACATATGTCGTACCTAGTAGCCAGAACTCACTTCTCAGCCTACTATGCAATGCCCGATTTGCCTAATAAGCCAAGTTTTCCTAAATTAATATATTTTCTCTATTTTTTTTCTTATGAAATGATAAAGCTACCCATTTCATTATGTATGAGGTCAATTTTTTTTTATTTGAGTTAAAATTAACGTAGATATATGACCGAAGCTAACCAACCCTACCAAACCTAACCTAACCTATCTTTATAGGTTAGGTTAGGTTAGGTAGCCGAAAAAGTTAGGTTAGGTTAGGTTAGGTAGGTTAGGTTGTCGAAAAACAATTAATTCATGAAAACTTGGCTTATTAGGCAAATCGGGCCTTGCATAGTAGGCTGAGAAGTGAGTTCTGGCTACTAGGTACGACATATATATATATATATATATATATATATATATATATATATATATATATATATATATATATATATATATATATGTCGTACCTAATAGCCAGAACGCACTTCTCAGCCTACTATTCAAGGCCCGATTTGCCTAATAAGCCAAGTTTTCATGAATTAATGTTTTTTCGTCTACCTAACCTACCTAACCTAACCTAACCTAGCTTTTTTTGGCTACCTAACCTAACCTTACCTATAAATATAGGTTAGGTTAGGTTAGGTAGGGTTGGTTAGGTTCGGTCATATATCTACGTTAATTTTAACTCCAATAAAAAAAAATTGACCTCATACATAGAGAAAAGGGTAGCTTTATCATTTCATAAGAAAAAAATTATAGTAAATATATTAATTCAGGAAAACTTGGCTTATTAGGCAAATCGGGCCTTGAATAGTAGGCTGAGAAGTGAGTTCTGGCTACTAGGTACGACATATATATATATATATATATATATATATATATATATATATATATATATATATATACATATGTCGTACCTAGTAGCCAGAACGCACTTCTCAGCCTACTATGCAAGGCTCAATTTGCCTAATAAGCCAAGTTTTCATGAATTAATCGTTTTTCGACTACCTAACCTACCTAACCTAACCTAACCTAACTTTTTCGGCTACCTAACCCAACCTAACCTATAAAGATAGGTTAGGTTAGGTTAGGTAGGGTTGGTTAGGTTCGGTCATATATCTACATTAATTTTAACTCCAATAAAAAAAAAATAACCTCATACATAATGAAATGGGTAGCTTTATCATTTCATAAGAAAAAAATTAGAGAAAATATATTATTTCAGGAAAACTTGGCTTATTAGGCAAATCTGGCCTTGCATAGTAGGCAAAGAAGTGCGTTCTGGCTACTAGGTACGACATATATATATATATATATATATATATATATATATATATATATATATATATATATATATATATATATATATATATATCCAAAGGCAACCGAAACCACACGCCCACACACGTCTCATATCCTACGGCTTCCCCCACCAGGAAGGTGGGGAAACGGATGCATGTGGTGGGGTCAAGAGAGGGCGTCACCAGTGTGCCAATGAGTGTTTGAAATATATATGTTGAGTCCAGTTCTGTGGTTAACATTGCGAGTATCGTGTTGAGGGCACCCCACACACCCAGTGAGCCAGAATGCATTCAGCCGTGTGTGTAGTGATATAGAAGGAAATTATCAAAGTGTTGATTGTCACCCCAAACCCTCCCCCACCCCTAGTGTATAGAGAGTCCAACTACCCCCCACGGGAGGTGAAGAGCCTTCGCACCCCCCCTCCCTCCCGGTTCCACCTCCACTGATCAGGCGGTCACGCCACCCTTCCTGTCAAGGTTATCGATTCGATTTGATGTCCAAAGGGTTTGAAGAGGATGGGGGGAAGAGGGATGAGGGATTTGAAACTCTGGAAGAGGACTGGGTTTGTGAATGAGGGGAATGAAAAGTCTGGTAGTTTGTCCGCCTAGGGTTGGCATGAGATGAGATTCGTTTGTTTGTTTGGGTGTGTGTTGTGTAGGTTTGTCAGTGTTTTAGCTAAAGTGGGAGTCGTAGCTGGTGTCTGGTTTCCTTTGAACGGGTGGTATTGGACAGCGCACAGCCTCCCATGCGTCTCCACCCACACGCACCACCGTCACGCGTCCGCCCACCCCAGGCGGATGCATTCCCTACACCATGTGCCATGTCTACATGGACATTGCGCCTGGTGTAGGGAACTACCAGGTCCCCCCCCCTAACCAGGAAGGAGAGACAAATACTCCAATACAAGGTGACAGTTGTTTCATCTAAAGGGATGGCAGAAGAGGCCGCTTCCAGCTAGCTTCGTTGGGGGTGACCCCAACGAAGCCAACCAAAGGAGAGGAACATGCAGGGATTGTGGAAGCAACATCAGCATCAACCCGGTTTCCAGAGTCATAGGCTACACGTTGTAACTGTGTATGGTCAGGGAGGTCTCCCGTGGGTGGAGGCAGCACTCAGGAGCCTGATTCACAAGTGAAAATCACAACAGATTATATTACAGCTAACCACCTGCTAGAAGCAATTAAAGCAACGTCAACCAGGACACTCACCCTCATCCTAAAGGCATCTCGCCTATTTGCTGCCAGGAAGTTCATAGACCTCATCGGAAAAGTCAACAGAGGATCAAATAAACTTGATGAACCCGATACCATCAAAGCATGGCACAATTTTCTACTTTTTGGCAACACATGTATAGGTATACCAAGCAGAGGAGACAAGACTCTGGCCTCATCCATCAACAAAGAAATTAGGGATTTTCCTAGGGCTGACAACCTAATCCGCATCCCCGAACACTCCAAACATCGCCACGGCAGACCATGTAAGACCCTTCAGCGACAACAGGAAATTAAATACCCAAGTCAGAAAGAAAATTGATGAAGGCAATACAGTCAGGTTGACTGTAATGGCTCAGGTTGATCACAAGTGAGGACAAAATTTTACCTAGGGATGAAACCACAGCCCAAGCACTGAGATAAAGAAAACAAAAATCTTGGCCGAAGTGGGACCTCCCTCGCAGGTCAGGGTCCTCCCTAACCAGGAACTTTTTGTCCTCTGAGAGTCAGAGGTTTATAAAGATATCGTTTCATTTCCTCAGGAGGCTACACAGAGGTAAGACCTCAACAGGTCAAGGAAATGGGGAACCCTGTTCTTGGCCCAGTTGCAGAGGCGCTCCTGGCAGAAATCACGTTTGTTAACAACTGCCTCACCTGGGTAAACCCTGATGAAATCAAACCGTTTTCTTTGGTGCATCCCTATGTGCCCTGAAAAAGAAGGAACGAGGGATCAGATCCATTGCTGGTGGTAATATCCTTCGCTGCCTAGTTGCAAGGGCTGCTGTCAGAAGTGTCCGAATGGAAGCAGGCACCATGTTGCAACCCAACCAGCTGGGGTTTGGGGTTCCCCCAAGGCTGTGAAGTAGCGGCCCATGCTGCACGAGCCTACATTAGTTCTTTTACCGAAGACCAGGCAGTAGTAAAATTAGATTTCAAAAACGCTTTCAACTCGGGCAAAAGGGAAGCAGTCCTCACTGCAGTCCAGGAACATTGCCCAAGCATTCTCCCGTTTGTGTCAGCAGGCTACAGCAAAGACTCAACGTGCCTATTTGGCACACGAAGTCACTTAAGCAGAAGGAATTCAACAGGCAGACCCCATTGAATCCTTCCTCTTTTGCAAAGCGGTTCTAGAAATTTTGCATCTTTTGCATAGAAATTTTGCATAGCGGTTTTCACAAGCAGATTGTCCAGTGAGCTCATCACCTGGTTCTTGGATGATGGCAATGTGCTAGGTACACAAGACTCGCTACTGGAACACCTGAAGCTGGTGAAGTCAAAAGCGGAAACCCTGAGTCTCGTCCTTAACCTCTCCAAGTGCGAAATTATTTCATCTAGCGAGGTAGTCATTAAAGCGGTGAAATCAGTTTTATCAGAAACATCAGTCCTTGAACCCACCGACAGCACACTACTTGGCTCTGGGCCACAATGCCATTGCTGCAGTAATTGAAGAAAGTTTTGCGATCTAAAGAGGATGGAAGAGAGAATAGGGAACTTGGACTTCCATGATGCCCACTGCCTTCTCACAAAGAGCTCCTACCTTACCCAGGCTATTGCAATATGATAAGCTCATCAAGTCAATATTCAGAAAGACACTCAACCTAGATTTAGATAATAGTCAGTGGGACCCAGAAACACTACCAATGAGATTTGGGGAAATATAAATACGAAAGACAACTGAGATAGCACTTCCATCATTCTTATCCTCATGCACAGCTGCCAACAAATTATTAGGAAGATCCTACCAGAGCATATGAGAAACTGAGTGGGATATCATGTTCAAAAGTTCATCGAGGCAGCCAGTTAATGGGAAACCATTGAACACCCTCTTCCCCGACTACAGTCGGGGAAGAGGGTGTGCATAAACCCCCTGTTTATGGTCTTCCCAAAAGACCATAAAGAGGTCCACTGGGACCTGTTCATGGTCTATTAACCCCATAATGGAAAAGACTGCCACAACAATAATTGAAAATGCAGATGCTGAGAACAAAGCCCGCCTCCTAACGGTAACAGCATCCCATGCCGGGATTTTTCATTTGCTGTGCCCAATGCAGCTTTGGGAACTCGCCGCATTCATGACGCCCTCCATATTGGAGTTACCCTCTGCCTTGCCGCCTCTATCCTCATCGAACACAGGTGCGTCTGCGGAAACGCGATCACAGACCAATATGGTCTTCATGGTCTCGTATGTCATAAATCACAGGGTAAGATTGCAAGACATGAAGAAGTCAACGAAATCATCAAGAGGAGCCTTGCTACAGCCGGCTGCCCAGCATAAAGAGAAACACACCTATTTAGACCCCACGAACCTCAGAAACTCCCAGACCTTGCTTTCTTGGAAGGATGGTAAGCAAGTGGTGTGAGACTACACATGCACTTCCACACTGGCCAGTTCCTACCTACAACACAGCACACGCGATGTGGGTGGCGTTGTTTCTTTGACGGAAACACAGAAAACCCTCAAATACAGAGGTCTGGCACACTGCTACAGCTTTGTTCTGGTCGGTTCGGAGACCATCGGTTCATGGGGAAAATATGCATTGAAGTTCCTGGAGGAATTAGGCGACAAATTTATTTGTGTTACATAATACCAGAGAGCGAAATGCTTCTTGTTCTTCAGCACTGCCTAAGAGAATCCAGGGTTGAGGGCAAAATTTAGTCTACATTACCTTGTGTTTTCAAAAATATTGAATTATTATTTTCATCTACATATATCTGTCTATCCATCCATTTATTTATCCAACCATCCATCTATACGTCCATCTTTCTATCTATATATCCGTCTACCAATCCGTCCTTCTATATTTACATGTATCTATCTCGCTATGCAGTTTCTATCAATTCATTTGTGCATCCAACTATCCATACATCCTTCAATATGTACATCTATATATTCCTCTTTCTATCCATTCATCTGTTCATCCAAGTATCCAACCATCCTTCTATATGTACATCTATCTATCTATCCCTCTATCCATCTTTCTATCAATTCATCTGTGCATCCAACTATCCATCCATCAGTATTTACGTCTATCTATCCCTCTTTTTATCCATTCATCTGTGCATCTACCCAGCCAAGTTTATATTCCTCAATCTCTCTATCCATCCTTCATCCATCTTTCATAGAATGTCCATCATTCTATCCATCTATTCATCCAACTATACACTCAGTTCTTCCCTCCGCCTATGTCTGTCTGTCTGTCTGTCTGTCTGTCTGTCTGTCTGTCTGTCTGTCTGTCTGTCTGTCTGTCTGTCTATCTGTCTGTCTGTCTGTCAGGATGACAGTTAATCCCCAAATTAGGAACCTGTCATAAGAAGAAAGATTGACAAAGCTTAAATTACATTTTCCAGAGAGGCGAAGAATTAGTGGTGACATATTATAGGTGTAAAAGTGGATGAATGGGCATAACAAAAGAGATATTAATAGGGTATTAATTGTATCAATACAAGACAGAACACGAAACAATGGGTCAAAATTGGATAAATTTATATTTAGAAAAATTCTGGGTAAAACTGGTTCAGTAACAGGGTTGTTGATTTGTGGCAGCATTTACCACGTAACGTGGAGGCGGTAGAAGTCCCTTGATTGTTTCAAGCGTGGGTTGGACATGTATATGAGTTGGATTGGGTGGTTATAACTAGGAGCTGCCTCGTATGGGCCAATAGACCCTCTGTCTGTTTTGGGTGAGCATGGGGAAATTATGGACATCTGGAATTTTTTGTTATTTTTTTCAAGGACAGTGTTATATGTTATATGTACATATGAGAAAAAATAGTGAACAATGTAGGTCCAGGAACGGATCCCTGAGGGACTCCACTGGTGACGTCTCGCCACTCCGAGACCATACCCCTCAAAGTGACTCGCTGTCTTCTGTTGCTTAGGTACTCCCATATCCAGTGGAGTACCTTCCCTTTCACTCCTGCCTGCATCTCCAGTTTGTGCACAACTCTCTTATGTGGTACTGTGTCAAAGTCTTTCTGGCAATCCAAAAATATGCAATCTGCCCAGCCCACTCTTTCTTGCCTTATTTTTGTTGCCTGGTCATAGAATTCAATAAATTCTGTGAGGCATGATTTGCCATCCCTGAACCAATGCTGACGTTTTGACACAAAATTCTTCCATTCCTGATGTTCCATTAGTTTTTATCGCACAATCATCTCCATCACTTCGCATGGTATGCAAGTTAGTAAGTTAGTAACACTGGCCTGTAGTTCAGTGCCTCCTGTCAATCACCCTTCTTAAATATCGGGACTACATTAGTCGTCTTCCAAGTTTTTGGCAGTTCATCAGTGACCAGGGATTTGTTATGCACCATGGCTAGTGGCTGACACAGAGCTTCAGCTTCTTCCCTCAGTATCCAAGGTGAGATTCTATCCGGGCCTGTAGCCTTCGTCACTTCCAACTCTAGAATATGCTTCTTTACCTCTCAACCAGTAATTACAAACTCATTTAGTGGTGTTTGGGTTAGGTCTTCCCTCTCCTATCTCTAGGACTTCTCCTTGCTCTACTGTGAAGATTTCCTGAAATTGCATATTGAGTTCCTCGCACACTTCTTTGTCGTTTGTAGTGAATTCGTCTGCCCCTATCCTCAGTTTCATTACCTATTCCTTCACTAATGTTTTTCTCCTGATGTGGTTTTGCAGCAATTTAGGTTGAGTCTTTGCCTTGCTTGCTACGTCATTTTCATGTTGTCTTTCTGCCTCTCTTCTCACCCTGACATATTTCTTCCTGGCACTCTTGTATCTTTCTCTGCTCACTAGTGTCCTATTACTTCTGTTTGTGAGTGTGTGTGTGTGTGTGTACTCACCTATTTGTGCTTGCATGATCGAGCATTGGTTCTTGGATCCCGCCTTTCCAGCCATCGGTTGTTTACAGCAATGACTCCTGTCCCATTTCCCTATCATACCTAATTTTAGAAGTATGAATAGAGTTTGCTTCCACAACCTGTTCCCCAAGTGCATTCCATTTTTCCACTACTCTCGCGCTAAAAGAAAACTTTCTAACATCTCTGTGACTCATCTGAGTTTCCAGTTTCCACCCATGTCCCCTCGTTCTGTTATTATTACGTGTGAACATTTCATCTATTTCCACTTTGTCAATTCCCATGAGTATTTTATATGTTCCTATCATATCTCCTCTCTCCCTTCTTTTCTCTAGTGTCGTAAGGTTCAGTTCCCTCAGATGTTCTTAATATCCCATCTCTCGTACCTCTGGGACAAGCCTTGTCGCAATCCTCTGAACCTTTTCCAGTTTCCTTATGTGTTTCTTCAGGTGGGGGCTCCATGATGGTGCGGCATACTCTAAGACGGGTCTCACGTAGGCAGTGTAAAGCGCACTAAAAGCCTCCTCACTTAGGTTTCTGAATGAAGTTCTAATTTTCGCCAGTGTAGAGTACGCTGCTGTCGTTATCCTATTTATATGTGCCTCAGGAGTTAGATTAGGTGTCATATCCACTCCTAGGTCTCTTTCTCGAATCGTTACAGGTAGGCAGTTCCCTTTCATTGTGTACTGTCCCTTTGGTCGTCTATCACCTGATCTCATTTCCATAACTTTACATTTACTGGTGTTGAACTCCAGTAGCCATTTCCCTGACCATCTCTGCAACCTGTTTAAGTCCTCTTGGAGGATCCTACAATCCTCATCTGTCACAACTCTTCTCATTAATTTTGCGTCATCCGCAAACATTGACAAGTATGCACTCCTGTAAACATATCATTGTTTACGTAAATTAGAAAGAGGATTGGGCCCAGCATCGATCCTTGAGGTACTCTACTCGTTACTGTTCGCCAGTCCGACTTCTCGCCCCTTGCCATTACCCTCTGGCTCCTGTTAGATAGTTCCTCACCCATGCTAGGGCCTTTCCGCTTACTCCTGCCTGCCTCTCAAGTTTGTAAAGCAGTCTCATGTGCGGTACTGTATCAAAGGCCTTTTGGCAGTCAAGGAATATGCAGTCTGCCCAGCCTTCTCTGTCCTGCCTTATCCTTGTTACTTTGTCATAGAATTCTAAAAGGTTTGTTAGGCATGATTTCCCTGTCCAGAACCCATGTTGGTGCTTGTCTACAAAGCCAATGCTCTCCAGGTGCTCAACAAGTCTTAGCCTAATTATTCTTTCAAGTATTTTGCAGGGGATGCTTGTCAGTGATACGGTCTGTAGTTAAGTGCCTCCTCCCTATCACCTTTCTTGAAAATCGGTACGACATTTGCCTCCTTCCAGCAACTGGGCAATTCTCCTGACATAAGTGACTCATTAAAGATCATTGCCAGAGGCATGCTGAGAGCCTGCACTGCCTCTTTTAGTATCCACGGTGATACTTTGTCTGGTCCAACCGCTTTAGTTGCATCCATTGTTGTCAACTGTTTCATTACCTCCTCTGCTGTCACCTCTATATCTGACAGTCTTTCATCTAGGATAATCTCTTCTAACAATGGGAGCTGCTCAGGCTCGGTTGTGAACACTTCATGGAAACTTGCATTCAGTACCTCGCAGATTTCCTTGTCGCTTTCTGTATATACCCCTTCTGTTTTCCTCAGTCTTGTTACTTGGTCATTTACCGATTTATCTACCCATTTATCTTCCTTCTTATATGGCTATGTAGTAATTTAGGTTTCTTTTTCGCTTTGATTGTAATATCATTCTCATAATTTCTTTCCGACACTCGTCTTATATTAATGTAATCGTTCCTAGCTCTGTTACATCTAATCCTGTTGTCCTTTGTCCTTTGTCTTTTGTACTTCTTCCACTCCCTCCTGCTTCTCACTTTAGCTTCCTGACACTGTCTATTAAATCATGGGTTATTATATTCCCTCCTGCTTTTTTCCTTTACTGTTGGAATAAATCTCTCTTCAGCCTCCTTGCATTTCCATATGACTTGGTTCATCATATCTTGCACTGTTTTTCCTCTAATTTCTTCCTCCCACTGCACTTCTCCCAGGTAGTCCCTTATCCTCCTGTAGTCCCCTCTTCTGTAATCAAGTCTCCTTACTCGGACCTCTTGTCCTTTGGTTACAATTTTAAGCTCCATCATGTAGTCAAAGACTAGGACACAATGGTCACTGGCTCTTAGTGGTATCTCATGCTTCAAATGCTCGATATCTTCTACGTTCTGGGTGAAAACGAGGTCTAATAGGCTGGGCGTATCTCCTCCTCTTTCCCTAGTGTCTTTCTTTCACATGCTGTGTTAGGAAATTCCTGTCAATAACGTCTACCAGCTTCGCTCCCCAGGTCTCCTCCCAGGCATCGGGTTTTCTCGTTTCCCAATCTATCTCTCCATGATTTAAGTCCCCTATGACCAGCAGCTTCGCCTTCATTCTATGCACTATAGTTGCTGCCCTCTGCAGTTCATCTATACATGCCTTGTTACTGTCCTCATACTCCTGCCTGGGCCTTCTACTGTTTGGTAGGGGATTGTAGAGTATCAAAATTACAATCTTCTTCCCATCCACTGTCAGAGTTCCATGTATGGAGTTCGTGCTTTCATTGGTACCCGGATTTTCCAGCTCATCAAACTTCCCTTTCTGCTTTATTAGGAGTGCCACTCCTCCTCCCTGTCTCTGTGTCCTTTCTTCTCTTATCACCTGGTACCCCTCTGGAAAGATTGCATCCAAGATCATGCCATTTATTTTAGTTTCCACTATTGCCACTATGTCTTGGTCTGCCTCACTAACTCTTTCTTTTATCTCTTCTGCTTTATTAGATACCCCATCAGCATTGATGTACCAAACCTTGACACTCTTCTTGGAAACCCTGGTGCCAGAGTTCCCCTTTTTGCCTGGGGGGTACTGGGGGTGTCTGAGGGGCGAGTGGGGGCTGGGTGATGTCTAGGGGGGTGCCTGGGAGTGCCTGGTAGGCGAATGGGGTCTGGGCATCTAGGGGGATAGGAAGGGCATAATGGGTCTGAAAGTTAGGAAGAGTCTGAATGGCATAGGGGGGTTGAGAAATAGAGTGAGACTGAGAGTCAGATAAAGGTTGAGAGGTTGGGGGAGAGAAGGATATTGAGGGCAGAGGGCTGAGAGGAGAATGGAGCATGGGTGCTGGGAGTGGAAGAGAGGGTGTATTAGTTAGGGAGGAATCAGGGGTAGGTGGGGGTTTGGGGTAGAAGAGGGGAAGAGGGAGATGGGGAAAGGTGTTAGGGGGTGACAGGGTGAGGGGGTTAAATGTGGGCTGGAGGTGCATAGGAGGGGTGAGGGTTGGGTGGGGTTTGGGGGTGAGTGGAAGAGGGGTGCAGTGGAAGCTGGGATGGAGCAGATGGAAGTGAAGGCAATGGGGGTAGAAGGGGCAGGGGAGTAGGAGGGGGTAGTAGGGGAGGGGGGATGGGAAGGTGGGTTTGGGGAGGGCATGGCTTGACCCACTGGGGTCGTTGACAGGTGTGATGTAGCAGGGGCAGGGGAGTTGTTGGGGAAGTGCAAATGTGGAAGGGGCCAGGGGGGGGGGTTTGGGGGGATGAGGCAGGGGGGAGGTATAGGAGCGCTGAGTTGGGGAGGATGTGACCTGGGAGGTGACCTGGGAGGTGATCTGAGAGGTGAGGCTACCTGAGAGGGTACGGTGTCATGCTTGCCATCTATTCTTGTGGGCTATTTGCTCATCGTTCGTCATAAACTTTTCAATAAACACATTGTAATGGGTTTCGCTTCCTCTGAGTAAATGCTTGTTCTTCATTATGTACTCCACAGCCTCCTCATTGGAGAATTGCACCAGAACAGGTCTATTCTTGGTACAATTGTAAGGTCCAACCCGGCGGCTGATATCAACCTCATTTTCTGCAATTCGTGCTCCAATACATTTCAATATCTCATGCAATTCATATTTTTCCGTCTCTATCCTTTCTTGTCTTTTTGGTGCCCCAGATTCGAAAAACCCGTGTATTATAATGGTCCTTCTCTTTAGTAAATCATTGTTATGCTGGTAGCCCGTCCCATAGGGATTCCCCATCCCAACCACACTCACTAACCCATCCCCCACTAATCCTCTGTCCTTAGCCACGCTGTTAATCCTTCCTAATTCGTTTGTGATCCGGGCACATTCCCTCTCCCAGTCTTCTTTTCCCTTTCTAATCTCTTCCTGAATACAGAGCATAAGCTCCTGTTTCTGCCTCTCTACTGCATCGTGTATTTGCTGAAATAACTAGCTTTTTATCCCTTGGATTAGAGCCTCCATCCAATCGCTCCTTCTCTCTACAAATTTACCTATTAATTTGTCTGCAAATCTGTCCTCCTCCTCGTCCCTGCTGGTGATTGACCATGAACCTCCTCTAGATCTTGTCACTGCAGTAAGAACCTAGCCAAAAAAGGTGATCCTCAATACTCAATGTATGTGTATGTGTGTGTGTGTGTGTGTGTGTGTGTGTGTGTACTCACCTAATTGTGCTTGAGGGGGTTGAGCTTTGGCTCTTAGGGCTTGCCTCTCAACTGTCAATCAGCTGGTGTACAGAAAACATTATTGCCAACAGCATTTGGTGTTCCCAGGCGGTCACCCATCCAAGTACTAACAAGCCCAACGTTGCTTAAATTCGCTGATCGGACGAGAAGCGGTGTTCTGTGCAATATCAACTCTTAGATCTTTCTCTGTCTGTTTCATTAAGTACTTCATCTCCTATTATGTATCCTGTGTCTGGCATCCTGTTTCCACTGCCTAGTATCATTACTTTGCATTTACCCGGGTTGAACTTCAACAGCCATTTGTTGGACCATTTACTCAGTCAGTGTAGGTCACCTTGGAGCCTCCTACTATCATCCTCTGTTTCAATCCTCCTCATAATTTTTGCATCATCGGCAAACATTGAGAGAAACGATTCTATACCCTCTGGGAGATCATTTACATATATCAGAAACTGTATAGGTTCAAGGACTGACCCCTGCGGGACTCCACTCGTAACTTCTCGCCAATCTGAGATCTTATCCCTTACACTGACTCGTTGTCTCCTGTTGCTTAGATACTCCTTTATCCAATGGAGTACCTTCCCTTTCACTCCAGCCTGCATCTCCTAGTTTTTCACTAGCCTCTTGTGTGGTATTGTATCAAAGGCTTTCTGACAATCCAAAAATATGCAGTCTGCCCACCCTTCTCTTTCTTGTCTTATTTTTGTTGTCTGGTCGTTAAGTTCAAGTAACCCTGTGAGGCAGGACCTGCCATCCCTGAACCCATGTTGATGCTGTGTTACAAAGTTCTTTCGCTCCAGATGCTCCACTAGCTTTCTTCGCACAATCTTCTCCGTCAGCTTGCACGGTATGCAGGTTAGGGGCACTGGCCTGTAGTTCAGTGCCTCCTGTCTATCCCCTTTCCCCTTTTTATCCCCCTATCCCTTTTTTTTTTTTTTTTTTTTTTTTGTGTGTGTGTGTGTGTGTGTGTGTGTGTGTGTGTGTGTGTGTGTGTGTGTGTGTGTGTGTGTGTGTGTGTGTGTGTGTGTGTGTGTGTTTGTGTGTGTGTGTGTGTGTGTGTGTGTGTGTTTGTGTGTGTGTGTGTGTGTGTGTGTACTCACCTAGTTTTACTCACCTAGTTGTGTTTGCGGGGGTTGAGCTCTGGCTCTTTGGTCCCGCCTCTCAACCGTCAATCAACAGGTCTACAGATTCCTGAGCCTATTGGGCTCTATCATATCTACACTTGAAACTGTGTATGGAGTCAGCCTCCACCACATCACCCCCTAATGCATTCCACTTGTCAACCACTCTGACACTAAAAAAGTTCTTTCTAATATCTCTGTGGCTCATTTGGACACTCAGTTTCCACCTGTGTCCCCTTGTGCGTGTTCCCCTTGTGTTAAATAGACTGTCTTTATCTACCCTATCAATTCCCTTCAGAATCTTGAATGTGGTGATCATGTCACCCCTAACTCTTCTGTCTTCCAGCGAAGTGAGGTTTAATTCCCATAGTCTCTCCTCGTAGCTCATACCTATCAGCTCGGGTACTAGTCTGGTGGCAAACCTTTGAACCTTTTCCAGTTTAGTCTTATCCTTGACTAGATATGGACTCCATGCTGGGGCTGCATACTCCAGGATTGGCCTGACATATGTGGTATACAAGGTTTTGAATGATTCTTTACACAAGTTTCTGAATGCCGTTCGTATGTTGGCCAGCCTGGCATATGCCGCTGATGTTATCCGCTTGATATGTGCTGCAGGAGACAGGTCTGGCGTGATATCAACCCCCAAGTCTTTTTTCTTCTCAGACTCCTGAAGAATTTCCTCTCCCAGATGATAAATTGTATCTGGCCTCCTGCTCCCTACACCTATCTTCATTACATTACATTTGGTTGGGTTAAACTCTAACAACCATTTGTTTAACCATTCCTTCAGCTTGTCTAGGTCTTCTTGAAGCCTCAAACAGTCCTCTTCTGTTTTAATCCTTCTCATAATTTTAGCATCGTCCGCAAACATTGAGAGAAATTAATCGATACCCTCCGGGAGATCATTTACATATATCAGAAACAAGATAGGACCGAGTACAGAGCTCTGTGGGACTCCACTGGTGACTTCACGCCAATCGGAGGTCTCACCCCTCACCGTAACTCTCTGCTTCCTATTGCTTTGATACTCCCTTATCCACTGGAGCACCTTACCAGCTACACCTGCCTGTCTCTCCAGCTTATGTACCAGCCTCTTATGCGGTACTGTGTCAAAGGCTTTCCGACAATCCAAGAAAATGCAGTCCGCCCAGCCCTCTCTTTCTTGCTTAATCTTTGTCACCTGATCGTAGAATTCTATCAAGCCTGTAAGGCAAGATTTACCCTCCCTGAACCCATGTTGGCGATTTGTCACGAAGTCCCTTCTCTCCAGATGTGTTACCAGGTTTTTTTCTCACGATCTTCTCCATCACCTTGCATGGTATACAAGTCAAGGACACTGGCCTGTAGTTCAGTGCCTCTTGCCTGTCGCCCTTTTTGTATATTGGGACCACATTCGCCGTCTTCCCTATTTCTGGTAGGTCTCCCGTCTCCAGTGACTTACTATACACTATGGAGAGTGGCAAGCAATGTGCCTCTGCACACTCTTTCAGCACCCATGGTGAGATCCCATCTGGACCAAAAGCCTTTCTAACATCCAGATCCAGCAGGTGTCTCTTGACCTCCTCTCTCATAATTTCGAACTCTTCCAAGGCCGCCTGGTTTACCTCCCTTTCTCCTAGCACAGTGACCTCACCTTGTTCTGTTGTGAAGACCTCCTGGAACCTCTTGTTGAGTTCTTCACACACCTCTCTGTCATTCTCTGTATATCTGTCCTCGCCTGTTCGAAGTTTCAATACCTGTTCTTTCACTGTTGTTTTCCTTCTGATGTGACTGTGGAGTAGCTTTGGTTCGGTCTTGGCTTTGTTTGCTATATCATTTTCAAAATTTTTCTCTGCTTCTCTTCTCACCCTGACGTACTCATTCCTGGTTCTCTGGTATCTCTCTCTGCTTTCTGGTGTTCTGTTATTCCGGAATTTCGTCCACGCCCTTTTGTTCAGTTTCTTCGCTTCCATACATGCCCTATTATACCATGGATTCTTCTGTTGCTTCTCGGATTTTTCCCTTTGTGCCGGGATGAACCTGTTTACTGCCTCCTGACACTTTTGGGTAACATAGTCCATCATACCCTGTACAGACTTATCTCTGAGGTCTGTGTCCCAAGGTATTTCACTTAGGAAATTTCTCATCTGTTCATAATTCCCCTTTCGGTATGCCAGCCTTTTGATTCCTAGTTCTTTTTTTGGGGAGATAAGTCCTAGCTCTACCAGGTACTCAAATTTCAATACACTGTGGTCACTCATTCCCAAGGGCGCTTCCATCTTAACTTCCCTTATATCCGACTCATTTAGGGTAAATATCAAATCAAGCATTGCTGGTTCATCTTCTCCTCTCATTCTTGTTGGTTCTTTGATGTGCTGGCTTAGAAAGTTTCTTGTTGCCACGTCCCGCAGCTTAGCTCTCCATGTTTCTGGTCCTCCATGCGGGTCTCTGTTCTTCCAATCTATCTTCCCATGGTTGAAGTCTCCCATAATTAGTAGTCCAGATCCATTCCTGCTAGCAACAGAAGCTGCTCTTTCTATTATGTTAATGGTGGCCATGTTGTTTCTATCATATTCCTGTCTAGGTCTTCTGTCATTTGGTGGTGGATTATATATGACTACGACTATAATTGTTTTCCCTCCATTTGTTACAGTACCTGCTATGTAGTCACTGAAACCTTCACAGCCCTGAATATGCATCTCCTCAAAATCCCAGCCTTTTCTTACCAGCAGAGCTACACCAACCCCACCTCTTCCTTCCCTCTCTTTCCTCATAACATAATAGTCCTGTGGGAACACTGCATTTGTTATCGTTTTCGTGATCTTTGTTTCTGAGAGGGCTATTATGTCTGGGTTTTCCTCTAGTACCAGTTCTCCAAGCTCATTTGCTTTATTTGTAATTCCATCTATGTTAGTGTACATCGCTTTGAGGCTCACTTTCTTCTGTCCCTTCTCAAATCGCCTCCTTGGTGAGTGTTCTGCTGGTGGGGGAGGCTGTTCCATGGGTGTGAGGACCTGTGAGGTGGAAAACAGGGTCTCAGAGGATACTGGGATGAGGGGCGGGGGATCCAGTGAAGGGGGAGGGACAGGGAGGGTATGGGGTGAAAGGGGAGGGAGGACGGGAAGGAAAGGGGGGGAGGGAGGACTCGGGAGGAAGGGAGGGGTAGAAGGGTGGGGATTGGGTGTGGTGGGAGGGAGATTTGGCTGAACATTTGAGTGGGGGCAGGGAGGGTTTGGGGTAGGGGGGTTTTCTATGCAGAGGAGGGAGGCGGGGTTGTCCTCCCTTCTGGTGTTACTGGGTAGCTGGTTGTAGGTTCCCCCCTCGCCTCTGGGGGTGTTGTGTTGGGAGCTGTGACTTCCTGGTTTTCCCCCTCTCGCCCTGCGCCTCTTCCTTGCTTCTGCCGCCAAGGCTCTCTCCTCCCTTGTCATGTCTCTCTGGAGGAATACATTTTTGAATTTTCCCACGTTTTTCAGGGAGCTCTTCCTATATAGGATCTTCTCCTTTGTGATCGCGTTTGCAAACACTATCTTTATCATTCGGTCTCGGTCTTTGTTGTACCAACCTAGCCTGAAAACCTTCTCAATCCTATGCTCAGCCCCTTCCATGTCTAGTGTCTTTAGTACTTCATTCACTGCTGCTTTGTCCTTGTCATTCCACTCTGTCCTATTAGAGCCTTCCTGCTCTTTAATACCACAACAACCACTGATCTGTTCCTTTCCAGCAGTTGGCTAGTGGAGTGTGCCGCCTCCTGTGAGGTGGCTGCTTTCATGGCCACCTCCATCACTGCAGTCATTACTTCAGAGTTATTTTTTTTAGTATTTCCACAAATGTTGCTTTTATTGTGGCATTCTCATCCAAACACACACACACACATGTGTGTGTGTGTGTGTGTGTGTGTGTGTGTGTGTGTGTGTGTGTGTGTGTGTGTGTGTGTGTGTGTGTGTTTGTGTATGTGTTGTACTCAGTTGTACTCACCTAGTTGTGCTTGCGGGGGTCGAGCTCTGGCTCTTTGGTCCCGCCTCTCAACCGTCACTCAACAGGTGTACAGGTTCCTGAGCCTATTGGGCTCTATCATATCTACACTTGAAACTGTGTATGTAGTCAGCCTCCACCACATCCTTCCTAATGCATTCCATTTGTCAACAACTCTGACACTAAAAAAGTTCTTTCTAATATCTCTGTGGCTCATTTGGGCACTCAGTTTCCACCTGTGTCCCCTAGTGCGTGTGTCCCTTGTGTTAAATAGCCTGTGTGTGTGTGTGTGTGTGTGTGTGTGTGTGTGTGTGTGTGTGTGTGTGTGTGTGTGTGTGTGTGTTTGTTTGTGTGTGTGTACTCACCTAATTGTACCCACCAAATTGTGCTTGCGGGGGTTGAGCTTTGGCTCTTTGGTCCCGCCTCTCAACTGTCAATCAACTGGTGTACAGATTCCTGAGCCTACTGGGCTCTATCATATCTACATTTGAAACTGTGTATGGAGTGGGCCTCCACCACATCACTTCCTAGTGCATTCCATTTATTAACTACTCTGACACTGAAAAAATTCTTTCTAACGTCTCTGTGGCTCATCTGGGCACTAAGTTTCCACCTGTGTCCCCTTATTCGTGTCCCACCCGTGCTGAAGAGTTTGTCTTTGTCCACCCTGTCAATTCCCCTGAGAATTTTGTAGGTGGTTATCATGTCTCCCCTTACTCTTCTGTTTCCCAGGGATGTGAGGTTCAGCTCCTTTAGCCTTTCCTCGTAGCTCAATCCTCTCAGTTCCGGGACGAGCCTGGTGGCATACCACTGAATCTTCTCTAACTTTGTCTTGTGTTTAACTAGGTATGGACTCCAGGCTGGAGCTGCATACTCCAGGATTGGTCTTACATATGTGGTATACAGGGTTCTGAAAGATTCCTTACACAAGTTTCTGAAGGCAGTTCTTATGTTGGCCAGTCTAGCATATGCCGCTGATGATATTCTTTTGATGTGGGTCTCTGGGGACAGTTTCGGTGTGATATCAACCCCTAGATCATTCTTTCTATTTGACTCTTGCAGGATTTCCCCTCCCAGATGATACCTTGTGTTCAGCCTCCTGCTCCCTTCGCCTAATTTCATCACCTTACACTTTCCCGAGTTGAACTTTCGCAGCCATTTTCTAGACCATTCCTCCAGTTTATCCAGGTCATCCTGTAGTCTCTGTCTATCTTCATCCGTCTTGATTCTTCTCATAATTTTTGCATCATCAGCAAACATCGAGAGGAATGAGTCTATACCCTCTGGAAGATCGTTCACATATATTAGAAACAGGATGGGTCCAAGTACTGAGCCCTGTGGGACTCCGCTGGTGACATCTCGCCACTCTGATGTCTCCCCCCTCACCGTTACTCACTGTTTCCTGTTGCTTAAGTACTCCCTTATCCACTGGAGCACCTTCCCTTTTTATCCTGCCTGTTGCTCCAACTTTTTTAACAGCCTTTTATGGGGTACTGTGTCAAAGGCTTTTTGGCAATCCAGGAAAATGCAGTCGGTCCACCCTTCTCTTTCCTGCCTAATTTTCGTTGCCTGGTCATAAAATTCTAAAAACCTGTGAGGCACGATTTACCATCTCTGAACCCATGTTGGTGGTGCGTTACAAAGTTACTTCTTAAAGTTATTGTGTGTGTGTGTGTGTGTGTGTGTGTGTGTGTGTACTTACTTACCTAATTGTACTTACCAAATTGTGCTTGCGGGGGTTGAGCTCTGGCTCTTTGGTCCCACCTCTCAACTGTCAATCAACTAATGTTCAGGTTCCTGAGCCTACTGGGCTCTATCATGTCTACACTTGAAGTTTTTTATGCAGTCAGCCTCCACCACATCACTTCCTAATGCCTTCCATTTGTATACTACTCTGACACTGAAAAAATTCTTTCTAACGTCTCTATGGCTCATTTGGCACTCATTTTCCACCTGTGTCCCCTAGTGCGTGTGCCCCTTGTGGTAAATAGTCTGTCTTTATCTACCCTATCAATTTCTCTGAGAATCTTGTATGTGGTGATCATTGTAACAGTAGTACTGTTAATATAGAAAGACCATAGATGTAACATTGAAAGTTGGTAGAGAGCTGGGGGTGACTTGACTGGTAGCCTGGGTCATTCCCTAGGGATTAGTGTAGAAAACAGTGGCGTCACTCTCCTCCCATGACAAAACATCAAACTATGATAATTATGAATGTATTACAGAATTAGGAGGAATTATCAATCATGGTTAAGGGGGCATATTACGGGTTTCGTAAAAATTGCTCAATTTGTTTATAAATTTATTTATGAAATGGTTATAGAAAGAGCTGCAACTGGTCCAAGTTTCAGCATCACACCCTAAACAGAAAAGGAGAAAAAAAATACACAACGTATTATGCAACGAATTTTCAACATTTTCAAATAATTTCAGGGAACACATGTGTCAACTAAAATCATTTCTATAACGCTCAGATATTAAACCAACACATAATAATAGATTGTATTGATCGGTTTTATCAAAGAAAGTGTTTAGTGCAATAATATAATTTTTCAAAGTTACCCTTCCAAAAATATGCAATATATGATTATTATAAATTTTTATAAAATCAACAAATGGACTTTGGACTAAAATGTCTCAATAGGTTTGTAGAAGCACAAACTCTACATATAAGGTGTAATTTGCATGTAAATTGATTAATAAATGAAAGCTGAGAAACGCCTTGAAGTTGTAAATTACTTTCCAGAGTAAAATAAAGATCCAAGTTCGGCCATCTGTAGCTGAGCTTGACTTCGACAGATTTCGTTCATAATTGGCACCCTTGCAGATAGGCATCCATTGAGCAAGGTGTGCAAGTTTCATGCAAATCCCTTGATAACAAACGAGAACAAAAAATTGGCCAAAAAAAAAGAAAAAAAAAAAAAATTTACATATAAATATATTGCACATACATATTACAATTATTACAAGAGTTTGTGCTTCTACAGCACATAGTAGACATTTTAGTTGACACATGTGTTTCCTGAGATTATTTGAAAATGTTGAACATTCGTTGCATAATACGTTGTGTATTTTTTTTCTCCTTTTCTGCTTAGGGTGTGATGGTGAAACTTGGACCAGTTGCAGCCCTTTCTATAACCATTTCATAAAAAAATTATAAGCAAATTGAACAACTTTTAATTTAGTGTGATAAGCCCCCTTAAGTTCTTATGTTAAAAACTAACGTCAGTTGGGAATAAGGAATAAATCTTGGATGGTATCGAAGAGACGGTTGACGTCAGTAAGATATGAATTTATGTAAGACACATGTGTCGTCACTGGAAAATAGATACCTACTCACTAGAAAATAGATATCTACCAACTTATTTGTTAAATCATGCAAATTAGTGTTATACAAGTGCTACTGATTATTGTCAGTAGCCTGGCTCACGTATCTAGAGAGTTCTCAATCGTTTTGGAATTAGAAGTTATCTTTAGTGACAAATACTGGATTTTAGTTATTAATGTCAAAGATTAATTTGGCAAATAGCCTCGGGTCGGCCTCTGATAGGTCAAACTGGGCTTGAGGGAACAAGGAAATTTTAGTGTAGGCTAAGCATCAACTGGGAACAACATCTCTCGCTGGAGCCGGCAGACCATCTAGGCTAGGCTGCGATATTTTAAGGTGTCTGTGTTTAAGTTAGTATAGTGTAGAATCCACACTAATTGTGGTAATCATTACCCAGTGCCTCAGTTAGGAAGTGTTTCGTCAGGGTTTTATTACATTTTATTTTGATGCATAATCTTGATTTAATTAATCATTTATTGAATTTATGGTGTTTAGTGGAATTTCCCCCCCCCCCAACATTTACTTAACATTGCTGTTGGTCGCAAGCCTCATCTTTGGAACTAGCTTCCTCTGCAAGTCAACAAGCATATATTTAATTCACAGATAATCCCTTTTCACTTTGATTAATTTCCACATTAACGTAAATCTTATCCACCTCTTCCGAATAATTGGGAATATATTATCGTGGTTTATGCTTAATTGAAGGTACCCTGCTTCACCGTAAATTGAGGGAATTACTCACTGGGTTAGCAGGTGGTGGGAGCGAATTTCAGAGTTTTACAGTATAACATACAGGGTACAATGTTCTTGAGCTCGTGATATCTAAATGGTCAAACGTTTAGATCTCTAGAAATTGTACTGAAGGTTACACAGCAGAACTGTGGTTTATGTATATATTAAATTAATAACGACCACCATTTAACCAGTAAGTGATGTTAAAGGCTGGCCCCCATTACATCATGTCCCTTCAAATTCTTCTCTCTCAGTGACGTGAGGTTTAATTCCCGTATTCAGTGAGTGTGTGCGTATTCACCTAATTGTATTCACCTAGTTGTGTTTGAGGGAGTTGAGCTCTGGTCTTTCGGCCCGCCTCTCAACTGTCAATCAACTGTTACTAACTGCTATTTCTTCCCCCACACCACACACACACACACACACACACACACACACCAGGAAGCAGCCCGTGACAGCTGACTTAGTCCCAGGTAGATATTTACTGCTATGTAACAGGGGCATAGAGTGAAAGAAATTCTGTCCATCGATTCTCGCTGGTGCCCGGGATCGAACCCGGGACCACACGATCACGTGTCCAGCGTGTTGTCCGCTCTGCTGTCCGGCTCCCACCTGTGGTCACACGCGTATTGCGTGTATGTGCGTGTATTCACCTAGTTTTATTAACCTAGTTGTGCTTGCGGGGCTTGAGCTCTGCTCTTTCGGCCCGACTCTCAACTGTCAATCAATGAACTGTTACTAACTACTAACTTTTTTCACACATACACACACACACACACTCACACACACACACAACAGAGATTGATCAAGGTAGTATTCAAGAGCGAGGACATCAAAGAGGACATCCTAGTAAAGAAGAGCAAACTGAGGTATGCAAGGAACTACAAAGAGGTATATGTTCAGAGGGACATGACCAGAGATGAGATAGTAAGGGCAGCAGATGCAAAGAAAAGGCGCAAGGAGAGGGAAGGGAGCCAGGGAACCTCAGCCTCCAACCCAGCAATCCCAGAGGGGAGTGGGGAGCCCCAATCCAGCAACCCAGGAACCCCAGGGAGAAATGCAACACCCCAGCCCACCACCCAATAGGGCCCTCCCTATCCCCCAGCACAAACCCTTCCATGCCCCTGCATAATGCCCATATTGAAACCCAAATCCTCCCCCTCCCCTTACCCCAAGTAGCCCCTGCTTTCCCAGCCCCTGGTCTTCTCTCTGCCCCAAGCAGGCCTGAGCAAGACCAAAGCCCTCTATCCCCCACTCCATCTCCCTCCAAACCCCTGTCAACTACACCGCAGGAGGGCGTGCCCTTTCCCCAAGCAATCCCTGCTCCATCACCCCAAGGACTTCTTCCTGCCCCAAGCAGGCCTGAGGAAGACCTAAGCCCTCCACCCCCGACTCCACCTCCCCTTGAACCCCTGGAAACTACCTCACAGGAGGATGAGCCTACCCAAGTAGCAATGACCATAGAACAACCTCCTACACTTGTGGGGAGTGAGGGTGAAATTGGATATAAGAAAGTAAGCAGGCGACGAGTCACAATAACGTGGCTGAAGTATGTTGACCAGACCACACACTAGAAATTGAAGGGACGACGACGTTTCGGTCCGTCCTGGACCATTCTCAAGTCGATTGTGATGAGGACAGGAAGGGACAGGCATTAAATAGGCAAGAGAGAGCTGAGGAGGAAAGTCAGGTGTAGGGGATAGTAGTAATGAGAACTGCAGCAGGCCTATTGGCCCATACGAGGCAGCTCCTATTATAACCACCGAAGGAGATAGTAATAGGAATAAGAAGAGGATAGCAAGGGAGCATAGAAGACAATGAACAGAAAAAGGGAGAAGAGAGAAAGAAAGGGAAAGAGAAAGAAAGAAATAGAAGGGGAAAGCTTATGTTAAGTCACGTTTGTTAGAAAGATTAGAGCATTTGAGTATATACTGTGAAAGGGAAGAGTCCACAGCAACAAAGCCAGGACTCAAGTTCATGTTGGGTACATTGTTAATAAGAGCCGATTCTACAAGACGGCGTCTGTGTAGAGTAGAGGCAGGAAAGATTATTTTGGAGGAAGACCAATCAATGGGATGATTAGAATCCCTCACATGGCAGAAGAGAGCATTGTTAGTGTCTGCAGACATAACACTTCTCTTGTGTTCTTTAAGTCTGTCATTCAGTGTACGGCCAGTTTCGCCAAAGTATTGGAGAGGACAAGATGAACAGGAAATAGAGTAGACACCAGCAGCATTAGAAGCAGGAGGAGCAGTGTGAACTAGATTGCTACGAAGTGTGTTAGTTTGTCGAAAGGCGAGTTTAATGTCAAGAGGACGAAAGGTATTGGTAAAAGTTTTGAGTTCAGATATGAAGGGAAGGCATAGTACAGTGCTACTAGTGTTGGAAGCAGGTTTAGGATGAAAGAAATTTCGTTTAGCTTGAGAGTGGGCACAGTTGATGAAATGCAAAGCATAACCAAGGCGAGAGAATGATTTGTAGATAAAGGCAATTTCAGAATCAAGAAACTGAGGGTCGCTGATGCGTAGCCAGTGATGAGGTCAAAAGGTGTCTGCTGGAGCTGGATGTGACAAAGTCTGTTGGGCCTGATAGAATCTCACCATGGATACTAAAGGAAGGTGCAGAAGCACTAAGTGTGCCACTCTCTATGGTGTATAACAGGTCACTGGAAACAGGAGACTTACCAGAAAGTTGGAAGACAGCTAACGTGGTCCCAATATACAAAAAGGGTGACAGGCAAGAGGCACTGAATTACAGGCCAGTTTCCTTAACTTGTATACCATGCAAGATGATGCAGAAGATCGTGAGGAAAAGGCTCGTAGAGCATCTGGAGGGAAATAACTTTGTAACGCACCACCAACATGGGTTCAGAGATAGTAAATCGTGCCTCACAGGTTTAATAGAATTTTATGACCAGGCAATGAAAATTAGGCAGGAAAGAGAAGGGTGGACCGACTGCATTTTCCTGCATTGCCAAAAAGCCTTTGACACAGTACCCCATAAAAGGCTGTTAATGAAGTTGGAGCAAAAGGCAGGAGTAAAAGGGAAGGTGCTCCAGTGGATAAGGGAGTACTTAAGCAACAGGAAACCGCGAGTAACGGTGAGGGGGGAGACATCAGAGTGGCGAGATGTCACCAGCGGAGTCTCACAGGGCTCAGTACTTGGACCCATCCTGTTTCTTATATATGTGAACGATCTTCCAGAGGGTATGGACTCATTCCTCTCAATGTTTGCTGATGATGCAACAATTATGAGAAGAATCAAGACGGTTGAGGATAGACAGAGACTACAGGATGACCTGGATAAACTGGAGGAATGGTCTAGAAAATGGCTGCTAAAGTTCAACTCAGGAAAGTGTAAGGTGATGAAATTAGGCGAAGAGAGCAGGAGGCTGAACACAAGGTATCATCTGGGAGGGGAAATCCTGCAAGAGTCAAATAGAGAGAAGGATCTGGGGGTTAATATCACACCGAACCTGTTCCCAGAGGCCCACATCAAAGAATATCATCAGCGGCATATGCTAGACTGGCCAACATAAGAACTGCCTTCAGAAACTTGTGTAAGGAATCTTTCAGAACCCTGTATACCACTTATGTAAGACCAATCCTGGAGTATGCAGCTCCAGCCTGGAGTCCATACCTAGTTAAACACAAGACAAAGTTAAAGAAGATTCAGCAGTATGCCACCAGGCTCGTCCCGGAACTGAGAGGATTGAGCTACGAGGAAAGGGTAAAGGAGCTGAACCTCACATCCCTGGAAAACAGAAGAGTAAGGGGAGACATGATAACCACCTACAAAATTCTCAGGGGAATTGACAGGATGGACAAAGACAAACTCTTCAGCACGGGTGGGACACGAACAAGGGGACACAGGTGGAAACTTAGTTCCCAGATGAACCACAAAGACGTTAGAAAGAATATTTTCAGTGTCAGAGTAGTTAATAAATGGAATGCACTAGGAAGTGATGTGGTGGAGGCTGACTCCATACACAGTTTCATATGTAGATATGATAGAGCCCAGTAGGCTCAGGAATCTGTACACCAGTTGATTGACAGTTGAGAGGCGGGACCAAAGAGCCAAAGCTCAACCCCAGAAAGCACAATTAGGTGAGTACACACACACACACACACACACACAAGAAGCAGCCCATAACAGCTGTCTATCTGCCAGGTACCTATTTACTGCTAGGTAACAGGTGCGTCAGGGTTAAAGAAACTCAGCCCATTTGTCTCTGCCGGCGCCGGGGATTGAACCCGGGCCACGGAATTACGAGTCCCGCGCGTTGTCCAATCAGCTACCAGACCCCCTTTTCTGTGTGTGTGTGTGTGTGTGTGTGTACTCACCTAATTGTACTCATCTAATTGTGCTTGCGGGGGTTGAGCTTTGGCTCTTTGGTCCCGCCTCTCAACTGTCAATCAACTATGTGTGTGTGTGTGTGTGTGTGTGTGTGTGTGTGTGTGTGTGTGTGTGTGTGTGTGTGTGTGTGTGTGTGTGTGTGTGTGTGTTTGTGTGTGTGTGTTTGTGTGTGTGTGTGTGGTGAGTAACTGAGTGTACAAATCTCGAAGAAATTGATGAAAAAGTGGTGCTTTTGCGAACACCAGCACACTATAATTTTACTTCGAAAATGTTTTTATGTGAATGTGATCTCCTTTGTACGTCCTGAAAAGTTTACTCTGACTTTCGGCCTGTGAAAGGTCAGCCGCTTTTTACGGTCGTTAATAACCAA